>NC_039287.1:11843426-12143426 GCF_003368295.1 Carassius auratus | reverse complement strand
TCTCCTCCGCTCTTCCGTGTTCGTCACTAATCACCGGTGCATGCATGACCCCTATGTCCTATTTTCATCCAACCGGAATGGCTCTTACGAAAGTGAGAGAAAAGTGTTTAAATATGTTTTTAATAACATTTTAAATATGTATATTTTTTTTACAAAAACACATGGATTCGCTACAGGAGGCACTTATTCACCTCTCAGAGCCATGTGAGGTACTTTTTATTATGAATTGATGCACATTATTTGACTACTTTTGGACTGTTGAAAAAAACACCCACCAATATTTTTTTATATAATCCGACTGGATTTGTCTGAAAGAAGAAAGAAATACACACTAACGATGCCATGTGGGTGAGTAAAACATACATGGGTTAACCAAGCCTTTAAGAGTCATGCTTTACTCTGAACATGCAGTGCAACAGACTATTATCTAAAAGGAATACCTATTTACACCAATATATTTTCTGATCATTGTATAAATGGTGTGACGGATTAGACACTTAGAATTGGATTAAGAAAAAAACCTGAATGTTGTATTGGTTTGTCACATTTTATGTCATTCAGAAATCATGTAGAATACCAGTGAAGAAAATAATTTCCCCCCATTTTTAGTATAGTTGTTTCTGGGGGTGTATTTTACACTTATCTTCCCATGGGATTTTAAACTCTTTGTGTTCAGCAGAACAAAGAAATTTGTACAGGCTTTTAACAGTTTAATACAGGAAGTTATTTTGAATGTTTCTAAACGAAACCGTTGAAGGAGCAGCATTTACAGTTGACTTTCATTTTTGGTTAAATGTTTCAAAATATCTTCCACTTGAAGGTGAATTACACTTTGCATTAATTGGTAGCTGTGCTTTTAACACACAACTTTAATAGTGTATGTACATATGTGTGTTCATTTGTTTATAAATCTATTAAGTAATGTAATATTTTTTTTTTCTTTTCCCAGCCATCCAGTGACATTAAGGATGTTGAGAAAGAAGTTGAAGAGGGCATTCTGATTGTAACTGAGGAACAGCAATGTGATGTGCTTCCCAAGGAATAACCAACATTGGTCTCATTTGGACATCCTGTCATCACTGACGTCTCCCATGTCCCCAAGGCATTTGGACTCCTAATGGGTCTGTATGCAGTGAACATCCACTACCTCCAGCGCATTAAATACACCATTGAGGCTCTGCAAAAACTTGTGAAGACCAGCTGCTCCCACCATGTGCTCGCTACAGCGACAGTAACTGTAGGTGTGGGGGAATGAATGTCCAGCGCTCTCTCCACCCTCAACACCACAAATAAGGTGTCCTTGAGCAAGGCACAACTTCTCCCCGCGCGCTGCAGCATAAATGGCTGCCCACTGCTCTGGGTGTGTGTTCACAGTGTGTGTTCACTGCCGTGTGTGTGCACTTTGGATGGGTTAAATGAAGAGCACAAATGTATGTCATGTCACTTTCACTTTTCAGTGTTCATGATGTGTCCATCGGCTCCACAGCACTCTTTCTTAAAAAGTAGTGTTCTTTTTTGTTTTTTGTTTTTTAATAAGGAAAGGTTCTTTTGTGCCTTTCACTACATTTTAGAATGTACATTAAAGTTTATCAGGTCATAACTTGGAATATGCATGTTCTCATGTAAACAAATGTTTTTTCACCTCTCATTTTCTTAAACAGTATGTACACATTTTCAGTATGTAGCATTATGATGGGGGACGAGTTTGGAAACTTTCAAGATCCTTCTGATGTTAACACTTCTGTCTGGTCATGTTGTGCTGTGAAATTTAGAATCTGACTTTAAATCTTTGTGCTTCCATGTGCATTCATTCCATTTATATCTTATTATACAGAAGTACGGTACACTAATTTTTGTAACTAATTGTGATGTTATATACATATATCTTGGTTTCTCATTTTGACCATGACTTGCATTATGGTGGGGGGAGTGCATGTGAACTTGTGCAGGGTTAATATGCAGAGTTCAACCTTCTGATTTTCATATTGAGTTATGAAATTAAAAACAATCCCTGTGGTTTTGATCTGATGAATTGAAATGCAACTATTTGTTTCTCAATCCCATGCCAATGTTATTTATTATACATCACACTTTCAAGTGTCAGTTCAGATCTTTAGACGTGTGTTTTTATATTTTGCTTTTTTTTGTTTTGTTTATCAATTATCAGGTTGATGTGTTGACAGCAAATTGCTTGTTCAATTTAAATGTGAATGAAAGTGTTGTCTCTATCATTAAATAAATTACATTAAAAAAGTGTTTTGTCATCTTTATTTAAACATTTAAGGCAGTGGGGTAAAATTTGTTTATGATTATTGATCGAAGTAAAAAAAAAAAAAATCCCTGTTGACACAACATGATTTAGTTGACTGGACTAGAAAATATTAGTCAAGTCAACTTAAAGAAATTTGTTACCTGGACTAACTCCACTCTAATTTGAAGTTGTTTCAACAAGTTTTTTTTTGTCAAGATAACAAAAAAATTTTAGGCAGCGGGGTAACAAAATATTTTTAGTTGACTCAACAAATTATTTTTTACAGTGTAGCTACGACTGGATTTAACGGCGTTCACTCATACACACGTTCCTAATCAGCTCTCTGTTTGTACAAGTAGGATAAGGTCCCACCTTAATGCCTGGCAATCATAATATTTGGTCTAGGTTTTTACAACTCCTAATAATTCTTTTGAAGAGATGAAAGGGTTATTAAAAGGGCTTTGAAGGTGGAGGATTGTGTGGAGGGGCTTCACTGAAGGTTCCAGGAGTGGAGTCTGGGCTACCTGTCATTACTCCACCCACAGCCGCTGTCCCCTTGAGGAAGATGATTTCTGAATGTGTTGCTCCATGCATGGTGCTGCAAATGCAGCCTTCTCTCCTCAATCACTTACTTGGCAGCTCTGCAAAAGTGTAAAGATGACAGAATGTCCTTAATAGTAAACCATATTTTCTCTTATATAAAAAAACAAACAGAATTTTAAGTGGTACTGTTGTATTACATATCATGAAAGTAAGAGTTTGTTAACTGGTTTGTACAATTTCCATCTTTGCAGATTATTATTTTATTTTATTTTTTTATTAAGCATTTCTTTGGTTTTCATGATATATACAAGACAAGACAGGCTGAAGTGAAGGACGTGACCTGTTTGCTGCCATCTTTGCTCAAGAGCAGTCCGTTGTAGAAAAAAAGTAATGTATTTTTTAATTGACTTGAAATTATACATTAAGATTTTTTTTTATTATTATTATTATTTTGAAATTATTTATTTATATGATTATAAAATTTTTATACATCTTTAGGTTTATTTTGGAATAATTCTAAAATAATTGTAATACTTTATTTATTTGAACTTTTATACATTACACATTGATGTTTTTATACAAAATGTATTTCAATATTTTAAATTATTGTAATATTTTTTAAAGAAATGTTGTATTTTTTATTTATTTTTACATTTGTTAAATAAATGTAAATACATTTTTCAATTGATTAGAAATATATACATTGAAATACATATAATTTTAATTTCTTTAAATTTGTAATTTACTTATAATTATTATATAAATGTTTTGTTTTTGAATTTATTTGAATGATTTAATTACTTTTTAAAAAATTTTGAAATACAGATTTTTTAAAAAACAATTTTGGATTAAGTTTTTTTTTTTTTTTTTTTTTTAAATATTATGATAATTCTAACATTTTATAATTTATTTAAAGTTCAAATTATTTTTAAATACATTTTTTTTAATCATTATCAGGAAAGTTGCAATTTTTTTTCCTTTCTTTTTTTTATCTATTTTTTCAAATACATTTGAAAGTTAAATCACATAAATTTGACTTATGTATGTATATATGTTGACTTAGACTTTGGCTTAATTGGCTTTTCTTTTTTCTTTTTTTTCTTTTTCTTTTTTTACATTATACATAGGTAAAACAAAAAACTGATCACAGGTAAGTAATAGACCAAAAATAATTGACTAAATTTGTATGTAAAAATACAGATACATTGCATGGATGACTGTTGAAGTGCTTAATATGTTTTGGAGCATTCCTTCACTTGGTTGAGTTTAAATTAAAATTATAAGCCACTCACATATTCAAATACAGCTTGTCTTGATCTTTGAGAGATGCTATGCTTTTAAGTAATTAATTTTAGTAATTGTGTGTCGTTCTCCTCAGCATTACAAATATTCATCAGGCAGCATAATAGAGCTGACCATGTAACAAAATATTGCTCAAAATAATTTTGTCATGCTCTTGCTCATTTTTATATATTCAGCCTATTTCTTGCACTTTATGCTTCACATAGACAGTTTCTCTCTCTGTCTCCGAGTATCGCCTCAAGGTGGGTTAGAGAAGTGTTTGGGAACCTAAATTCAAATTTGACTCTCCATGTAAAGTGTATTTGTCAGAAATGGATATGTATTGCATAGAATACCAAGTGCATATATATAAAAAAAGTTTAAATTATTGTTTTCAGGTAACACACAATCTTTTTCTAATCTCTGAAAATGGTAATCTTTGATTTTTTTTTTTTTAAACCTTGAGTGTTGTTTTGCATAACCTCCCTCTGTATCACTTTTCACATAGTTCCTCTACTCCTTTTGTCTTTCTTTCCCTCTAACTCAAGCGAAATCTCTTTGTGAGGGTGAGCATGAAATTTGGAAATGAATGTGAAAGTGGCAGTCAGAGCCGTGTGACTGATCCCAGTCAAAAGTGGGATCTTTAATGATTAGCAGCTTGCTCTGAGGCAAAGGTTAAAGACTCCACAACTAGGAGTGATAAAGTGCTCTTTAAGCTAACCAATTATCTGCACTCGGCGCCCCATAAAATATTCAACCATCTGTTATCGACTTCAGATTAGAGGGCAATGACAGCTTCCTCAGAAGGACACATTTGTCACAGATGCACTTTTTACTCATTTAATGCTTCTTTTTTGATCTGATAGACTGAAGTTTGTCACAGCCCTCTGATTTTGGGCTTTTTCTTTTCTTTTTTTGCTCTTCCACTAGTGTTGGCTTTTCTCTTTTTTTATGGTTTGCTCTGACATTAGGACAAAAAAAAAAAAAAAAATGAATTTATCAAACTGAGGAAAAACTTCCCATGCAATTAAATTACATGTAAAAAAAAAAAAAAAGAAAAAGAAAGAAAGAAGAAAAAAAAAACAAGTTTGAATGCATTTGTTGTAGTCTTACAACACATGTACAAAATTAAATGAATTTATTTTGTAATGCCTTCTAGAAATAACAAAGAATATTATATTAAAATATTACTACATTATATAATACTATATTATGCTATATTACATTTTTTTTTATAATTAAAGTT
The DNA here is from genome assembly GCF_003368295.1 of Carassius auratus. NCBI lineage: Eukaryota > Metazoa > Chordata > Actinopteri > Cypriniformes > Cyprinidae > Carassius > Carassius auratus. The sequence goes on along the minus strand of NC_039287.1, from coordinate 12,138,105 downwards.
TTTTATTTTCTTTTACATATTTTAATACTTTACCATTTTTAATTGTAATGCTTTTTTATTAATACTTAACAAGCACTTAGTTTTTTATCATGTTGTATTGTGATACAATATATGAGTATTATTAAAATAGAATTAGATATTAATATTGAATAATTCATTTATCATACAACAAGCAATGCAATAACCAAAGAACAGTTTTTGTGAAGTACTATTTAAAATTAAATTATATTGCACAGTAATGGGAATGTTGTATAGTACATGGAGCACATTTCCCGATATCTGTTTTTACTATTATTGTTCACGTAGTTCCATGTCATTGGATCATGCCAACTCCCATTTAACAAATTTGAATGATCTGCAATTAAATCACAGTATACCATCTTAAGTGGTAAAACTGAAAGCATTCGCTGATTTTAACTAACTAAATTGAACAGCCAGCATTAAAAATAAACATATAAATGCATCTGAATTTAGTAGATATTTGTTGACATTTGTGGTTGGACATATTATAATTGCTATATAGTGCTAGATAATGCGTTAGAGATCTTCTGAAATTCAGAAATTTGGATTTGTAGAATAATTTGTTGGGCTAACTTCCAAATAGCACTTCATGCTAATGCCATAATCTCTATAAGTGACTGGTGCAGCTGGCTTTTTTTCCCCCCTGCTTTAGACGATTAGCACGTTCTTAACACCTCAAATGATCAGTCGAGTCCCCTCGTGTAGTTTCTTGAGATGTCTTATTTTCCAGAGACTGGTAGACAGTCTGTTGCAGATGTCTCTATTATTTAACGGATTCTCTGATGCAGACGAGATGCAGCCTGACAGAGACGGGCAGCTGTTGTGTTAGTGTTTTCACTGCTTCAGTTAGAGCCCAATGTTTAGGAAATGGTGTGGAAACCTGAGGCGCAAAGGACATTTCCTGTGAAGCCACTTGGGACCCGAGCCCTGAAGAACATACTCTGTGAGAGATTTTGTTTATTGGATTTCAGTATGTAACAACAAGATTAAGTGACTGATGAAGCCATCCTCCATTAAATCCACAATTGTTCAGCTTGGAAGGATACAGATGATGGAATCAGGATTCAGTCGTCCATCGCACTGCATTACAAAACATATGTTGGGTGTTGTAGTTTTTTTCTTGACTCTGTTCTATCCTTCTCTCATTGGTTGTTTTTCTCCTTTCTCAATTGACGTTGACTTGCAGTTCATTTTGGTGGACTGCTAACTCTACAGCCCTTTAGATTTTTATGACCCCATATAACAGGACCCTGTTTATCTCAAGCTCGAGTGTCCTCCTAAGATGACAACTCCACTGACCTTGCTGAAAAAGGACAAAGAGGGCTGTCATTTATTGTGTCTTCATTCTGTAGCTCATGTCTTTGCATTAGATTGTATTGGATCATAGATTGTTTCATTTAATGTTGAGTCAGACTTGCGCTTTCAGTTGAGAGACATTAACAATATTTCAGTTTTAAAAGGGTTTCTACTTTAGATGAATTTGGATGAATATAATGTTAAAAAGTATTACATTTATTTGAAATACAAGTCTTTGTAACATCGTAAATGTCTTTATTGTCACTTTTGACCAAATTCAATGCAAAGCAATTGCTTTTTTTTTTTAAGTACTAACCCCAACCTTTTTAATTAATACATAAGTATTTATAAATGACATTAACCTAAAATAATAAATTTTTGCTGTAATTATACATTAAATGTAATTATCTATGAAGATTCGGGAGGAGCGCGTCAGATACTTAGCCTAATCATCACAGGTGGACCACAATCAAGTAATCAATCCCACAGTATAAATATCGCTGACTTACCTCTATCCATTGACGGTTTATCAGCATGCTGGTTCGCCTCGTCAGTCACCTTATCACAGACCCAATTTTCGTACCAACGAAGAGTGCTACACAGGGGATTTATAAGACCTGCTGCTTTTGCCGGACCCGAGATCATTTCTACCCAGCCAAACACGGCCGTTGAGCAGCATTAAGCGTCATCGCGACAGCTGCTATCCTCGCCAAGCCACACATCGTGGCCAATAGACCGTGCAACTCCGAGCTTGCCTGCTCGATACACGATCGCGCCGCCCGAGACCGAGCTCTCGTCGAGCGCTGGATTGCAGCAGAAAGAATCCAACCACGGTTCAGCCTTTCACCACGGCGTTCCGGCCGAGTGGCAGTTTGAGGCCGCTTCCTCTAGCGGCGCGCAGACTAATACATTTCCAGGCGAAGACGCTAAAAAACAGGTTCTTCTTTTTCTTCATTGGATTTTTACGGCAGTTTGCATTCAAAGTGTTGCATCTAAAAGCAGTTTTGCGGCTAAAGTTTTGTTCCGTCTTCTTCTAGTAGTGTTTTACGGAGGTTTTGGCAAACCAACGTAAAGGTGCATTACCGCCACCCGCTGATCCGGGGTGTGGATTCCGCATAGATTTGGACTACAGATACACCGTTCCGTCGGATGATGATGCCACTTTTTAACCACGAAGCCAAAGGCATTAGGTTAGATTATTGTAATGCCTCGTTCTCAGGCCTTCCAGCTAAATCGTTGAGCAAGCTTCAGTATACAAATTCTGCCGCACGCTTGTACTTCTCCTCGCGAACACATTACACCGGTTCTTTCACAATTACACGGGCTTCCCGTAAACATGATTTTAAAATTCTTATCTTAACATACTAGGCACTTCATGGGACTGCACCTGAGTATTTTTGTGAACTCATCAGTCCTGATATTCCATCACGCTCTCTTCGCTCTACTAACTCTTCACTTCACCAGCCATAATGTGAGCTAAAGACCATGGGGGAAAGAGCCTTTTCATATAAAGCCCCTACGCTATGGTATGTACTTCTTCTGCATGCACCTATGTTGGGCGATTTTTGTTGATTAAGTCACATTTATTCAAGACCGTCTGTCTTTAATGAATTATTGTATTGCTTTTGGCGTTTGTTCCTACAAATAAAATGCATTATTATTATTATTGTTACATTCGCCTTACCGCGCACGTTTAAACCTCGCCGAAATGATACAGACATAAGTTCAAAAAAAAAAAAAAAAAAAAAAAAAAAGTCTCTGGATAAAAGCGCCTGCTAAAGGCTTAATTTAATTTAAAAATTTTCATTTGCATGCAAGTCTTCTGGTAGGACCAAATCATTTAGGGACCTATTTTACCATTCACTGGCGTGATCACTCAAAATTAATCTAAAACGCATCTGCCCTCGTGTTTTGATGCAGGATAGCAAGCATGAGTAAAATTACCATCGCCTTTTAAGGACCGTAATACGGAAAACCGGAAAGTAAGTCTCTTTAGAAACCACTTGGAAGCAAATAGCACATAACTGCCATTAACCCATTTGCTGCAAGCATCGCCAACGGCCCCAGTCTATGTTTCGTTTTCACAGCACGTTAAACATCACTCTCTTACTTGATCTGGATAAGCCGCGCATCAATTGAAGTCCAAAGACTTTGGCTTTTATATCTGACCAATATTTCGATAAAACATAATTCCAGTGATTAATTTTCCATCATGTCAGGAAAACTATTCCTATTCCTGAACGGTAAACGTCAAAGTGTTAGCTCGTGGACAAATGTTGATCATGGATCTAGTCAGAAAGAATCATGAACAGAAACATCTTTATTTTGGGTATATAATTTCTGCCTCCATGCCAAAAATGGGGGGTATCTTGTAAGGGGTTAACGTTACTGCTATAATCATGTCTTTCGGTTCAACGCCTTACAAGACTAAACATGCTCAATCGTTTCCAAAAGCCTCTGTTTCCACAGTCCATAATACAACGTGAAAACAGCGTTCCAAACGTATCCACTCGGGAGTCCGTCTAAAGAGCCCGGAGGCCAAATGAGAGGAAAGATGCTTTTCCAACAGGAACATAATAAGGTGGACAAGGCCTGAGGAATCGTCAAATCAGGCAACAAATTGCTAAGCTGGTAACACAGTAGGCTACCCATCCATTTTTAGCTTGCCCCATCAAATATTACTAACACTTTTTACTCTTCCCACAGCCAACATCTACAGCAGCCGAAGCAAGTAGCCTTTCATGTACCTCCTCACTGCCGCAGCAGTGTCTGCTCCCGCAGGGGCCTTTCCTGTACCTCCCCACCGCCGCTGCAGTGTCTGCTCCTGCAGGAGCCTTTCTTGTACCTCCCCACCGCCGCTGGAGTGTCTGCTCCCGCAGGAGCCTTTCCTGTATCTCCCCACCGCCGCTGCAGTGTCTGCTCCCGTAGGAGCCTTTCCCGTATCTCCCCACTGCCGCTGCAGTGTCTGCTCCCGCAGGAGCCTTTTCCGTATCTCCCCACTGCCGCAGCAGTGTCTGCTCCCGCAGGAGCCTTTCCCGTATCTCCCCACTGCCGCAGCAGTGTCTGCTCCCGCAGGAGCCTTTCCCGTTCTCCCCACTGCCGCAGCAGTGTCTGCTCCCGCAGGAGCCCTTCCTATACCTCCTCACTGCTGTGCAGTGTCTGCTCCCGCAGGAGCCTTCCTACACCTTCTCCCTGCTGTGCAGTGTCTGCTCCCGCAGGAGCCTTCCTACACCTCCTCACTGCCGCGCAGTGTCTGCTCCCGCAGGAGCCTTTCCTGTACCTCCACACTGCCGTAGCAGTGTCTGCTCCCGCAGGAGCCTTTCCCGTTCTCCCCACTGCTGTTGCAGCGTCTGCTCCCGCAGGAGCCTTTCCTACACTTAAACATATATATATATATAAAAAAAAAAAAAATAAAAAAAAAAAAATAAAATACCACACATCACCTCCGCCTAAAGGCATGCCATGCATCTGAGGTTGCGGTGATAGCATCATGTATCGACAATAGCCAAGACGATATTAGGCCCATTCTCCAACCAACGTTTTTTATAATAATCATTAGGCGGCCTACCTTAATTCGGCCTACCTTAATTAATCAAACCGCTCCGTTATCCCATCTCAGCACTGCATTTCCCGCTCGCCCGTGCCCTCAAAGGACGATGTGAGCCCGTAAGTTTAAAAAAAAAAAAAAAAAAAAAAAAAATCATTGGACAAGCGAGATGATCGTAGTGCCGACTACATGAACTAGCAGTATTTAAATATAGTATTTATACTTAATACCAGTGTATCAGTACTTCCGAAAGTATATATATTTTTTTTGATTATGGGCGATTCCATAGGCTCTTTTCGTGCACCTGCATGGTCAAAATGGTAAATAGTAAGCTCAGACAGTATAAAGAATCTTTCTCTTACTCCACCCATGCACGATTACATCGTCGATATGTACCATCGATCTCACGTGCTGACAATGACCACATCGCCGATACATGGCACCCATTTGGGGTACACTGGCACAGGAAATCCTAATTTATTTTTGCACGCTTAATTTCGGATACTATGACTGCACCAAGATTTTTTCGGACTCATTATCGGAAGCAGCTCATTGGATGTGCTAAACAATTATCCAAGTAAGCCTCACAGCGTCTACCCTCGTAGACAAATAAATCATCCTTAGTATCGAACTCCCTGCCAGGCGCTGCAAGAGGGCTCCCGGTTGAACCAACCTTTGCCTTCTCCATTCAACTATTATAAATCATCCTTAGTATCAAACTCCCTGCCAGGCGCTGCAAGAGGGCTCCCGGTTGAACCAACCTTTGCCTTCTCCATTCAACTATCAGCAAAGCTTACTCGTTTGACAACGCAAATATTCAAATCCTGCCAGATGCTTTCCCACTTAATCAATCTTGGACTTTCCATCCAACCACCAGCGAAGCTTACCCGATTAAAAAAGCCAAAAAAAAAAAAAAAAAAAAAAAAAAAAAAAAAAAGCGACATTTACCTATCGAACACCAATGAGTACATTGCAGCCCAAATAAATTTTCCCTTCGATGGCAAGATGTACCCATTCAATACCGCAAGTTACGCTTTCGCCGAACACTAACGGGCTCTTCGCAGATAAAACAATCTCAATTTTCCCTCCGATGGCTGGAGAGACTACCCATCTGGTGTCGCAAATTTTAATAAATATAATAAATGAAAATACAAATAAATAAATAAATAATAAATAAAAAGACACCGGATGCTGGCCATAGCCTCCCGACCAGATAACCTTACCTTTTTTCAATCCTATGGCCGGCAAGGCTTCTCTCTTCGATGCCAAGAGCTTGAGCTCCCATCGGATGCTGACGAGAGCCTCCCGGCCAGACAACCTCACCTTTTCCATTCTGCGGCCAACAAGGCTTACCCGTTCGTTGCCTGGAGCTCACACTCCCTTCGGACGTAGGTGAAAGCCCCCGGCTACCTGCTTTTCCATTTCTGTCTTTCGTACGGAGAAGTTTACCCGCCCAACGCATGGAGTTAAGGCTCCCATCTAACGTAGGCGAGAGCTTCCCGGCTAGACAACCTTACCTTTTCCGTCCTTTGGCCAGCGAGGCTTAACCGTTCTATCCGGGAGCTAAGCTCCTGTCGGACGAAGGTAAGAGCCTCCCGGCCGGACAACCTTTTCCGTCCTTCAGCCAGAGAGGTTTACCCGTTCGATTCCTGGAGCTAAGCTCCTATCGGACGTCGGTCCGAGCCTCCTGGCTAGACAACCTGACCTTTTCCACCCTTGGCCAGCGAGGCTTACCCGTCCGATGTGAGTGCTCCCATCGGACGCCGGCGACAGCCTCCTGGCCAGCCAACCACGACCCTACTGTGTGTTTCAGGTTACTAACCTACAAGCAAGCTGCTTAAATGCTGCAAGTACCTAACACACAATAAACTCTCCTTCCTTCCTATGGTCACCAAGGCTAAACCGTCTCTTGCCAGGAGTAGCAAACTCCCTTAAACGCCGACGACAGCCTAACGACCACGCAAACTTACCTTTTCCAACCTACGGCCTGCGAGGCTCACCCAGTTTGTCCCCGCCGGACGCTGGCAAGAGCCTCCTGGCCACCTATCGTTACCTTTTCTGTCCGCCATCCGGAGAGGCTTACCCGTTCGATGCGCGTGCTCCCTTCGGACGCCGGCGAGAGCCTCCCGGTTAGACAACCTTACCTTTTCCTTTTCTATGGTCAGCGAGGCTTACCCGTTCGATGTGTGTGCTCCCTTCGGACGCTGGCGAGAGCCTCCTGGTCAGACTTGCTTTACGTTTCCACCCTACGGTCGGCGAGGCTTACCCGTTCGATGTGTGTGCTCCCTTCGAACGTCGGCAACAGTCTCTCGGCCACACAACTTACCTTTCCATTTGACGGTAGGCGAGGCTTAACCGTCCGACGCCACGAGTCTCGTCCTCTCGCCAAATCCTGCAAAAAAAAAAAAAAAAAAAAAAAAAGCTACCCTCAGCTACTCTCACATCTTTTAACCCCGTCTGGCGAGGCTTACCCGTTCGATGTTCTGAGTTTGAGGCCCCATCGGATGCTGCGAGAGTCCTCCCAGTCGGGTTTTCCTTTCCAACCCTCCCCGTCCGCCGAGGCTTACCCGTCTGTCGCGTGCGCTCCCTTCAGACGTCTGGCGAGAGTCTCCCGGACGGGCCTATGCTTGCCAGCCGCAAGTGAATCTCATCCAGCCGATGCCGTGAGTCGGGATCTCCCTTCGGATGTTGCCAGAGTCCTCCTTGTCGGCTGGCCCAAAAGCTTTTTATCTGCCTAACCGAGAGGACCCAGACGTCCGTCATCCTGAGTCTCAATCTCCTGTCGGAGGCTTCATGGGCCCTCTCGGTCAGCGTTAGGCCCTTCACCCACTGAATAGCAGGGGCTATCAGCCAGTAGGGCCCGTACGCCGACACCGTGACCTATTCCGGTCGAGGCAACTCGGGTCCTCCCGGTCGGGCACCACAACCACGCCGCTCCTCCTCATCGGCCGGCAGGGCTCACCGATCCAACGCCAAAAAACTCCAGTTGAGCATCGGCCCGAGCCCTACCGACCGGGCGCCAACAACCACGTAGTTCACTAGCTGCAGCTGGTAGGGCCTACTCTCTCAACGCCCAAGTCGCTCCCTCCGGAGTACGTAGGCCCTTCCAGCCTGCCAACGAGATAACTTCTCAGAAACCAAATCAGCCCCCGCCAGTACTCTGCTTTTTGGGGGCATTCTTTAAACTGGCGGCTGTCCTCCTGTACATTTGCCTTTTTGGGGGGTACTCTAGCTTCGGGCAATTCCCGAGCTCGGAGCCCTTCCCCGGACAGCACGCCAAATACGCATACCATACCTCAGCTAATTATATGTAAGCGTGAACTAGTGAAATGTAATTATCTATGAAGATTCGGGAGGAGCGCGTCAGATACTTAGCCTAATCATCACAGGTGGACCACAATCAAGTAATCAATCCCACAGTATAAATATCGCTGACTTACCTCTATCCATTGACGGTTTATCAGCATCCCTCCTCCACCCCATCTCCTCACTTCAAGTTCACTTTACAATATACGGGGAAGGGGGGGTACTCTAGCTTCGGGCAATTCCCGAGCTCGGAGCCCTTCCCCGGACAGCACGCCAAATACGCATACCATACCTCAGCTAATTATATGTAAGCGTGAACTAGTGAATTAATTATAAAATCTCAAAACCATTTTTTAAATAAAGCCTAAAGAGGTTTTTGTTTGAAATTAAAATCAAATCTTTATTTAGTAACCTTTTAAGACATCTAGCAAATGTATGCACAATTGTGTAATTCATCTGCAGTAGGAAATGTCAATTTAGTCATCAAAAAACATAAATATATAAACATATATAAACACTTGATAAATCAGGCTTAAAGCTGCAGTAGTTAACTTTTGTAAATATAGATTTTTTACATATTTGTAAAACCTGTCATTATGTCCTGACAGTAGAATATGAGACAGATAATCTGTGAAAAAAATCAAGCTCTTCTGGCTCCTCCCAGTGCTCCTATTGCCATTTGCAGTTACTGACCGCTCCCGGTAAGAAACAACCAATCAGAGCTGCGGTCCGTAACTTTGTTTGTGTTCAAAATATAGAAAAATGTATATAATAAGCGAGTACACCATGAAATCCATTTTCCAAACCGTGTTTTTAGCTTGTCCTGAATCACTAGGGTACACCTATAATAAGTGTTTATATTCGGACTATTTTAGATTGCTTCGGGGGTACCGCGGCGGAGTAACCCAGTACCTTTGTGATTCTTCATAGACATAAACAGAGAGAAGTAGTTCCAGCTACGGTGTTCTTCCGCAAGACGCAAGCAGTTCTGTTTATTAACCGCTAGAGCGTCAAAAGTTCCCTACTGTAGCTTTAATGATCCACCTACACTTCATCACAAAACACCTTTCATTAATTGAGGTGCATGACATGTTTCAGGCATTCTAAACAAAGTAATGAAATATTGGAATACATTTAGTTACCAGCAGTTTATATATCAATAAATTATATTTTTGGACTCTATTGAATTCACAATACTCATAGTTGACTGTAAAGTGAAACAGGAAAATCTAAAAAAACGAAGGTAATGATAAAATGTGTACAGTGGGAAAATAAAAATGTTGTGCCCAAATGACTGATAAAAGTGTTTAAAGTAGGTATCAATATAATATACTGTGATGATACTGAGAGATACTGTACTTCAGGGAAGTGACGAGTTAGAAAGATAAATTCGTCCTACTCCAAGATCTGTTAGCAATATCTGATTTGTAAACAAAACAAAAGCTCAGTTGAGAGATGTAAATGTATTTGAATAGCCTATTGAGAACATTAATCTCAATTAGTGTGAGAACAAGAAACAGAACCAGGACACGGAACCATTACAATAAACACGCTAATTAAGGCACTTTAATTGGAAAAACTGCAGTTTGTGCCTATATATGACTTTATCAGAACATGCCAGAGCATGTTATATGCCACGCTGTGAGCAACACAAGCAACACAAAATTATGAGATTCAGATAGTTGATTCAGTGTTTGAATCAATCCAGTGAAAAGATTCTTAGAAATAAGTCAGACTTCCAATCGATATAAAAAATAAATCACTTAAAGACATTCAAAGAATGAGCTTAATTTGGTGTCAAGTGTTTCTGTTTTCTTACATGAAGGGTTTGTTGGCAGTGCACAAAACCCGCGAGCGAGTGAATGTAATGGAGAACTGAATAAAAGAGAGCAGATAACGCTAATTAAAGCTGGTTGGCTTCCAAAAATGGCCTGTTCGCTGTTTTCCCATTACATGCCAGGGACACGTTTGTGTGAGGAGTGAGAAACTCTGATTTACATCTGAGGAGGCAGCCAAGGCCATCTCACCAGAGAGAGAGAGAGATCCCTCGCTTTCCCTCTTCCCTCATTCCCGTCTTAAACATGAAACGTGTGGAATACCCATGAGTCGGATCGGGTAACGTTTGATATCTGCCGCGGCTGTGTCTCTGTAAATAAATCCAGAATGGGGATGAGTGTTATGGTGGGATGTGAAGCTGTATTTCAGGATCGTTTCTCTGCAGATTCGGAATAATGATTTAAGTTTGTTTATTCTGCTTGTTTAATGAACACGCTGTTTATAAGCTGATTTCATCTCTCGTTCACACGCTCTATGTATGTATTCAGCTATTCTGACAGTTCATTGTCAGGTCTTACATTCATTTTGATGCCTTATTTCTTTTGAAACATTCTAGTGGGAATCCCAGAATAATTACAGGAGAATAAAGTAAAATACAAAACAAGCCCCCTGCTGACTGCACAGAATATGTAATCCCACCCAGGTTCAGTCTGAAAGGACTGGCTCATTGTGGAGATCATTGGAGATTCAAATAAAATGTAAACTTTCATCCCTCATTAGTTTCATTAATATTCATAATTTAACTGCTCTGTAGGCTTTTACACCATGTTTCTTCAGGATAGGTTAGTCTTTCACACAAACAGACATACTGACACACACACACCGCCACACACAGTGCTGTTTCAGACTGCAAAACCGACTGGTGATTAAGAGTTGTTTTTTTCATAAGCTGTGTTATGACATATGTTGGCTGTTCTGAATAAGCAGAAGCTTTGCTGTAATCCACGTTACTAGCTGCAGTCTGAGAACCAGACAACAGCAGCAGACAGGAAGAACATCACACTGTCCACACTCACTCACTCACTCACTCACTCACTCACTCTGATTGATCAGCCAGTGGACCAGTAAATAAATCATTTAGCCAGCCCAGTTACTTAATTACTAATTTTTATTTATTTATGAATTCCTCCAGTCTGATGGATCCAGTGACCGTTTACAATAATTGGAAAGACAGATTTTTCCACCACTGTAGTTACTGCATGCTACAGTAAGATGACCAGCCTCCTAGCTAGTTTAAATGTAAGTTTACTGAAAAATGGACAGAGAATTTTACTTGCCCAATCAGACAAATTGCCTGATTAAAACTTATAAGTGACAAAAAAGAATCAGTGAAGCATCGAAACACGAGAATGATTCTTCTGATTTTATTACATTCAACATAAACAGCAATTGATAATGGATAGTGTATTTCTGGTATCAATGTCGCGCTGTTTAGGATCTTACTGCTGTCCGTTTATGGGGAAATCAAATCAAATGAGTGCATGGAATGAGCAAAAGAGCTGAACGGGACATATAAAGAAACTCACAGATAAAACAGACTCAGGTACAAATACAAATGTTGGGATTTTAATTTATAACATGATGTAGTTAAGCAACAAACCATGACAAGGGAGCTAATGTTTGAATATTCTCACAATTGCAAATGTTAAATTGATTTCAGTTAAATAAACAAGTAGTTAAGTAGTCAAATAATTAAAATATTACATTTTAGACACAGTATTGACTGTTTAGTTTCGTTTCAACTAAAATAGTTCCAACTTCCAAAGAAGGATCACAGCAGACGAATTGCGTATGTATTTCCCACCCAACATTTCTTATTTGTATATTAAAAAAATATATTTAAAACCTTAATCTCATAACATCATTTATTGCAGTTGTAATTGTGCAAAGTAAATGATTTAATTTGTTTTTTATAAAGCCTTAGTGTAAATTGAATCTATTAATCAACTATAAGAATTTGACATGAAATGTGATGCATACGTTTAATAATAATACAAATGTTTATGGCATTTATAAAGGTAAATAATAATTTTATATATATATATATATATATATATATATATATATATATATATATATATATATAAACAAATTAAATATTACATTATACGTAAAATAATTTGTGTTTTCTATCAGAGGTTTGGTCTTAAATTTCATATCAGGTGGTATTAAATGTACTTATATCTGTAGACACCCTGTTGAAGAGTTTGTCAAATAGCGTGTATATAGTAATATTCAAATAACTTTGACTGGACTTAGATTGGTGCTAACACAGCTCTAAATCAAGATGCCTGACATCTCATTTCCTCAACATGTCCACTTGAGTTGTGTGCTCATGTTTTTAAAGGTTTCTATCCGACAGGCATTTAATTTCCCTTTGCTTTGGATTCACAGTTGAGTTTGATAGCTTGGCACCGGATCTCTCCCACTGGGGAGTGATCCACGAGTGCTTGAGGTAGCCCAGACATCAAAGTCACTTAAGCAGCCTCTTTCTTGTGGCTAATGAAAACGGCCCAGTAACGCACACTGACTGGCTTTACTCATCTGGAATATGTTCAGCCAAACACAGATCAATAAGAGCTCCAATGAGGATCGCTCAGGGCACGCCAAGCGCTCTGAACATCATGCTCTGAAACGGAAAACATCCACCAGGCCTGGAACAATTAAAGCCAAATGGAAAGCAATAGAGGAAACGAAAGGGCAAGAGAAGCAGGGGGAAACAAAATAGCAGAGGAGGAGTGGGGGGGGAAGGTTAAATGGTCTTATCAGTTACTACCCATGATGCCACAGTGATGGGCAGCTCATGATGAGACAGCTGGGATGTGTTTCTGATATCTAAAAGGGCAACCGGAGAGATGATTGGCAGGCCGCGGCATAAGAAAGGAGTGCGTATGTTAAGTGGATTGTCACTCCGGTGGGAAATAATGAGCCTAGAATGATACTTTAGCGGGATGCCTCAGATCAGACAGTGGGAAAACCTGCACATTCCTCAAAAATGAAACAAAAAAGATCTCATGCATTATTCAGGGCAAGGATACCTCTTTTTTTTCTTGCCTCTTCCTTTTCTACTATAAAAGAACGAGTGCTTGTGCCTTGCTGATAAGTGTACAGTGCTAAATACTACCTACTCTGTGCATCCCAAACTTCCCAAATGTTTTCAGATATTTTTAGCACTTACACAATTTGTGAGTGTTGTGAGGAATTATGGGCAGTCCCCTGTAGTCAGATGCAAAATTAAGTGAACCCTCTGTAGCCTAATGAAATGCTATATATCTCCTTATCTGTACTCTATTTTTATGAAGAGATTGTGAGATACAAGATACAAGATACAAGTGTTAAAGAATGGAAGTGGCTGGAGGACAAGGATGAGATTCCCTGATTCCAAAATACCACTGAAAAAAAAAAAAAGTCTCTAGTAATAGTTTTTATAGTTCACCCAAATTCTGTCATAATTCTGTCAAACATGTTTGCAATTTGTGTTCTTTAAGAATGTAATGAAATTACTGACTTATGTTTAGAAAGTGAGTCAAATGTATTAAAAAAACTTCTCCAACTGATTAATTAGTGAGATTTACTAACAAGTACTGGCGCATAAGAGTCATTGGCTCCTGAATAGGACAGAATAGCATTGGTTGCTCTGTATGTAATTCCTTCACTAAAAATAACTTGCTTATAAAAGTCACTCAGACTTCCTGATCACAGTGTTTTTTTTTTTTTTTTACCACTAAGAATCATTTTATCAGAGACTTCAGCTTGTGTATCATGCTTCGGTGTTTGTATGTCTTTGATTTACTGTAAAAGAACAATCTTATTAGAGTCATTAGCTCTGAATTCATTCTTCAGTGTTCACATTGTACATTTTTGATTCACTACAAAGAACTGGATCATACACGTCATTAGCTTGGGTATTGTACTTCAGTGTTCACAATTGTATATTGTTGATTCACTAAAAAGATGCTTTCTTGAAACACTAGCTCTGGTATCAGACTTCAGTGTTTGTGCTGTATGTTTCTGATTCATTAAAAAGAACCAGATCATAAGAGTCATTTGCTTTAGAGTAAGACTAACTGCAGGGAGCACTTTAAGAGTATTTTAGAAAGGTCCCTCATTCACATTGTTTACACATGTGGGAACTGTAAATGGAACCAAACATTTAGCACTTTTATAAAAATGGATGCAGTTCTGGACTGATGTATTTAAACAAAGCATTTTAGACAGCATTGTCGTTTGACAGTACATCTGATTACTTTCTGTATGTGTGTGTGTGAGTGTGTGTGTGTGTGTGTGTGTGTGGGCGCAAACGTCTCTGTTCTTGGCTCGTACCTGTGCTGAGGTGTGTCCCGATGGCAGATGCTCTCATTGGGCTTTAAGACGCCATGTGATCTGACAGTGCCATCTGTGCAATGGGTGCCAGATGCCAACCTGTCCCGATCATGTCATGCCAAGGCCTGTACATACCCTATACAATCATGAATCTAGTGCCCTGTCACTCATTAAACACTCAAACTCTTTGGACACGCAGGGGAACGAAGGATGGTGTTTATTCTGCATTGTGTCACACAGTGGGCCACTGGCATCCTGTGGATGTGGGTCACTTTAGGGGGATTCAGCTATCATTCAAAGGAATAGAAGGATAACTGATATCAGCACCATAAAACAGAGCCAGGTAGATCACATAAGGCCACACAAAACAACATATGACTGAGTTCAGGCCAGACCGAACCTTTAGTCCATCTCGCAGACAGTAAAACATATTTTCTGTTGAAAAGGGTTTCCAAAACCTTGCTAATGTTCACAGTTTTGTATAGGCCACTGCAGAAGCAGCCCAGTGAGTCAAACAGTGTGTGTGTGTGTGTGTGTGTGTGTGTGTGTGTGTGTGTGCGTGTGCGTGTGTGTGTGTAGAAAGGAGATTTATCAGGTGACTTGTTATTCAGGATCTTCAGAGTCATAGTGGAAAATCATTTGCACTGGAGAACTAATCTACTGTCTGTGAGAAAGACAGATACTGAGCATAAAAAAAAAATACAGTGACAGCTAGAAGAATACAACCATCTCTTATAACAGTGGTTCACAAAATGTTGCTGACATCAGGCATAAAACAGTGCTATTTCTTTCCATTTAATCATGCATGTTTGGATAGCAAAAAAGCTCCCATACTGCTTCCCATACTGTTATGATATGGGATATACACTATCATTTAAATGTATTTGTTTGTTTATTGGAAAAGTGAATGATTTTTATTCAGCAAGGATGCATTTAAGAAATCAAAGCGACAGTAAAGACATTTATATTGTAAAAAAAGATTTATATTTGAATTTATGCAGAATTTATGCAGAATTCTCCATTCATCAATAAATACTGATAATAATAAGAAATATTGCATGATTAATGAAGGATCATGATTTCTGAATGATTTCTGAAAGCTTCAGCTTTGCCATCACAGGAACTCTTTTCATTTTAAGTTGTAATAACTATTTAATTGTATAAAAACAATACTAATATGTATGCTGTATTTTTAATCAAATAAATCCAGCATTGGTGAACATAAGAAACTTATATTTAAAAAAAAAAAAATATATATATATATATAAAAAACGCTTATTGACCCCAAACATTTGAACATTTGAATAGTTTAAATTGCTAATATGCCAGCTTAACATGACCGGTCATGTGCTAATTTGGCTAAAATAATATTTGCCTCAGATCCATGCGCTAAATTATGTTTATGCTGATTTTTAAACTTTTACAAAGTTGTCTATTTTCCTATTGACCCTCTCAGTGGCATACTAATAATTCTGCATATTGATGGATTTCTGCAGTTCATGAAAACTTTAATGCATTTCAATGATAGATTTTTACATATATGTTGGCTTACTTTTATACAATGAGCAACTTAGTATTGTGTCAAAACTTTGTTTAATGTAAAATCTAAAGTAAATCCAGTTTAGCACTGTTATAATATTTTCTGTCATCATCAGCTCTTCACTGTCTGTTAACATATCATAGCCCTCTTTCACGCTCTCAGTCTCTCTCTCTCTCTCTCTCTCTCTCTCTCTCTCTGTCCAGAATGACAGGAACAGACTGAGCGCTACCATGACCCAGATTTTGGTCATTTTTGTGTGCAAGACTTTCATTTTTCACAGCACACACCCCTGTGTGTTTTTGATTGGCAGGTCTGATTCACTGTGATGCGCTTGCTGTTTTGTCAGGTGTTCTGTTGAGTAACATCACATTTAATAGTGTTATCTGCTATATTCAAGTATTCAGAATAGAACTCGTGACAGTTCAGCTTTTTATCTCATTCATTGCAATACAATGAATAAAAAACTAAATATATAAGTGGTAAATGTGCATGCAGTGTGCTGATATAAGTTTTTATTTAGATAGCAGAGAGAGATTTGAATAGTCTTTACATATTCAGGGCACATCCCGAAGTCAGGAAGGTGAACTGGGACTCAGTACAGATGGCAAGGGAAAAGAGAGCAGAGCCTGACATGACCTGTCATTTAGCCAGACGGTACGTACGCCTCTGTAAGTGAGTGTGGTTATCTGCATTTTATGTCGGAGAATAGCTGTCACATGCTGTCAGCTGTGGAGAGGCTAGTAATGACACACATTTATCTACTCATATGTGTGTGTGAATGGGGGTAACATTGCATTTAAACACTTAGGATTCCATCAAAAGAGAGAGTGGTTGGAAGTGTGGCATACTGGTTAGAACATATTCTCCTGATACAATGAGCCATGGTGCTCGTATGGGTGATACAGGTTCGATTACAGCATATTCTGTTGCATTTGTCCTCTCCTATTCACTCCCATTTTGAATAAAGCTAAGGTGTTCTGGTTGCTTTTTTATTTTCAATTTGTCTTTTCAGTTTATTTATTTATTTATTTTGTCGTCTTATTCTAGCATTGTTTTTAGTTTAGCTTAGTTTACTTTTCCAGAGTTTTAGTATTTTAGAGCTGCCACAATTAACTATTTAACCACCTAACTTAAAAAATTGTTAAGAATATATTTATTATTTTTCAACACTGTCTGGTGCTATTCTTAATTTATAGCATTTTAATGTTTGAAGCAGGTGGCTTGTAATGTTGTGATTAGGGATGCACCGAATCCAGGATTCGGATTCGGCCGAATAATGTACCACATTTTAAAACCTAAAACTATATTTGGCACATGTAAATATTCTTTACTTGGCCTATATTTCATACTTTTATGTTATATGTTTGGTCTGTGGGATTCTGTATTTGGCACATGTAAACATTGTCCCATTCCCTACTTGCAGAAAAAAAATATTTGTACTATTTATATTTAATTTGTTGCCAGTTGAATGATATTCTAAATAGTTTTTTGAGACATTGAAATATATTAAAATAATTGTCTTTATTAATTTACAGTAGGTAAGCCTCAGTGTTTGTGCTGGATGTTTGACCCTGGCTGGTCTGTAAACTACAGTGTTTGCAGGGTTCCTGTTAGACCGGCCGAGTGTGCACCAGTCCTGACGCCCGCTGCCGGCCGCAGCACCTGCCACCGCGTGCCTGTTAGTGGTGGGTGATTTATGAGGATTAAGTGGGCTTGTTGGCAGCGTGCTACTTATGGGCATCCAATTGACTGCCTGTTTCGTCCTCCTCCTCTTGCCCTCCTTACTCTTCCATAGCTCCGTGGGTGCTGTAGTCCCTGGCATGGTGGATGATCCTTTAGACGTAGCGGGATGCACAGTTCTTTCAGGAGCATTTTATAGAGCATCAATTAGTCTTGGGAAGCATGAAGGAATTTTCCGTATGGTTTTGTATTAGCATTAGTTGTCCCAGTAGAAGTGGGAGGCATGGAATAGTGTTCTGCCAAGTTGATGTGCTCTACTAAGCTCAACTCGTTCATCCAGAACCTGAAGTGCTAGATTTGCCATTATTTGCCTACGAGTCAATGAAGTAATGTCCAGCCGAAGTAATGTCAAGAGGACATAGGAGGTTGAATAGTATGACCTTGGTGAAGGAAATCAGTCTTTCCATTTGTGTTATCATTTGGCTATGCGTACCACCGACCTGACTTTGTTTCAATGAAATGCTCCTTGTTCTTCAACCCCCATGAACTTCATCTGTTTTCACATTGGATTTCATTGACTGGTCCAAATCTGAATTTGAGTCCACCCTCTTCCCTCAGCGGGGCTCCTACTCCTTGTAGTATTTAACCAAGATATGGCTGCAGTAAATGCACAGTAACATTGTGAAATATTATAATAAGCAAAATGAATGTATTCAATAGTGATTCACTTTAGCAAATGAGGTTGGATTCATACCAGATGGAATCCATACCGGACAAGTGCAGAATAGATATGACCGAAATGAGGATATGAGCCTAATTCTTGCATCCTTAAAATAGTGAGCTTTGGTTTATTAAGCACATCTACTGTGTGGAGCCCTATAGAGCTGTGTTTTATCGTGCCAAATGTTTCACTACATCTGTGGTCATTTCAGAAATAAACCGATTTAAAAAAAAAAAAAAAAAAAAAAAAAAAAAAAAAAAAAACGAAACATGAAATGCATCCACAAATGATATTCTCCTATGTCTACTGGCTTAGTCAACACATTTCATGTGCAGTGAACTTCTCCAGCTCACCCACTTTCCTTTCATGCTCTGAATGTGTGGCATGTCCCAGAGGAGACCTTAGCCTAGATATTAGAAATATCTCTCACGCCCCAGGAGAAAGATGCGCCAAACCTCGCCTTATGTCTCGTGGAGGAAGAGAGGATAGCAAATAACAGACAAAAAGACTTAGTTTCCACGAGAAGGCTAATGTGTTTCTGAAATAATTTTTTGTTACATGTTTTTTTTTTTTTTTTTTTGCTTCATCACAATGGTAACTGAGAGAAATGATTAGGGAAAGAACAGTACAAAAATGAGATGTTGCAAGTCAGACTTGAACCTGCTTAGTCCATATGAGCATCATAGCCATGAGTTGACTGCCGTGCCACAACGTTCATTCTATTTTCTCAGTTTTCTTTTTTTTTTCATGTTGGATACAAAAGGTGACACAAACAATGGTATTTTTACCCGAAAGTGACATTATGACATTTAGAGATTTTCATTGCAGGACAGTGAGCCAGCTGGGCTGAATAGTATCAAGGATTACGTGATTCCAGATGTACAGAACGAAGGTAAAGAGAAAGGCTAATGAAAATGGAAAGAAAAAAGGCTGGAATGGGAAAATGCTTAGCAGGGAACTGGCTCTCCCTCTGTCTGTGAGATAATGGCAGTAATTGGACTGACTCACGGCTCCTCTCTGTGTGTTTCTCTCAGATAAAGAGCGCCGTGTGACTCTCCGCTGCTCTGCGACAGGCTCTCTCCATTTGGAATTAAATGTTCTGCATACAATATGTGGCACGTGGCCAGGCAGTGGCTGAAGCTCAGGGCTGGAGCTCAAAATGAAATGGCTGTTTAAATCCCCTCGGTGGAGGCTTACAGTGGCCCCTACCCCGGCCTGCTGAGCAGAGCCCAGGACTTTAGGGGCTTTTTGCAGACGAGCCTCTCAAAGCGACTGCACTCAGACCTGATGTGTTTGGGCTTTAACTTTGCAATACATTTTGTGTTGTTTTTTGTGGGGCAGACAGATTCTACTGATTTACTGGTTTTAAGGCTTTACATTTTGGATGTGGGCTTGGAACTGACCATCTAAATCTTAACTAAAATACTCCATATCAGTGCTGCAAGTAAATCTGATACTACCAAATATCTTTAAAGGGATAGTTCCCCTTAAAATAGCAATTGTGTCATCATTCTCAACCTTATGACTTCCTAATCATGTATGATCTTTTTTCTACTTTTCACAAAAAAAGCAAAAAAAAAAAAAAAAAAAAAAAACAAACAAACAGAAAGAAAATAAATGTTTTTGTGTATAAAATGAAAGTTAATTCCAGTGTTATTTTAGCATTATTAATATTGTCACGTTAAGGTGAACTCAGACATGAGGAAGAGAGCAGTAGCTATTTAAATGTTGTAGTTTTAAATAATACAATTACAAAAGTACCAGAAAGTGAAAAAAAAAAAACTAAACAAAAAACAGACAAGACCCGACCATGAACACAGGAAACACAAGGGTTTATATACAAGGGGGTTAATGAGATTAAAAAGATACATACAGTATCACAGAACAATCAGGCGACAGAGGGAGACAGGAACAGGAACTAGACAAAACTACAAAGTACACACACACACACACACACACACACTCACACACAAAACAAAAGCAAGAGCGACACAGAATACATTTCATATGGTCAATGTGTGGTGCGGGAGAGAAGCACATCAACAAGGCAGAGAATGATACAAAGTCTTTAATAATCCACATAGGGGTAATCCATAAGGCGAAGACAGAAACACATGTACACATCGATGAGACCGGACAAACACTGAACTGAATGCAACTTATATATATATATATAAATATAAATAAATTTAGATATTTAAATATTTAGAATTATTGTACATATTATTATAACATTATTTACATTTAAATATTTATGCATTTTTTTCTTTGTCTTTTTTGTTTTGTTATTTTAGTACTTTTTTATTTTATATATTGTCTTCTCAACTAGATGTAATTTTTTTAAATAAGTTTATTTCAGTATAATATTTATATTGTATTATATTGTTTTATAATAGAATATGTATGTAGTTTTATTTTTCATTTATTTTATTTTTATGATTACCATTATTTCATTTTAGTTTTAATAATTTTAGTACGTCAGTTTAAACTCAAATATTTAACCATTGCCTTGGCAACTAGCTGAAATAAAATAATATTATTTAAGTTATGGATTTTAATAATCCTGCTCTATATGGACAAAACACACAGAGATCAAATCATACAGGTTCGGAACAACATGAGGGTGATTAAATAATGAAGGAATTTAAATTGTAGATTTGTTGGTGGTTTGTAGATTGTGTCGTGTCAGTCCATAGACTCATGTCCTACATTTAGGTTGTTCTGCTCCGTTATGTCTTAGAGTCATCGACTCATCCCAGTCGATACATCTCGTGGTGTATCGATTTCTAAGTGATGCCATGTTGTTCGGTCGGCCTGCCTGAGCAGTGAGCGACGGTGCCTGTGGTCTCCTCTCGGTCTGATTGCTGTTGTAGGGCAGAGCGTGCTGAGGTTGAGCAGGTCTGATCTTCTGATGGCTCTGGCACCTGCAGTGATGCTACAATGCCACTGAGGCCAATTAACACATGAAAGGTGCTTGCCACCATCCGACTGGCACTGCCAGAGAAAGAATGCAAGGAGGGAATAGTGGAGGTGCACAGGAAAAGAAGCTTGCACTGTTTCCTCATGCGATGACAAGGTGAGAGGCGAAAGAGAAGCAAGAGAGAGATGATGAAACAATTTAATGCTTCCTCTTGCCTCTTCCCGCTGCGGGGACAGGAAACACTGCGAGAAAACAAGCCAAAACCTCCTTCAGGAAGAGTGATGTCACACTTTCGAACATTATTAACATCAACAGTAGTACATTACATTGCCCTTCTGAAGTTTTGTATTTTAGTTTAATCCAGGCTTTAAAGCTGCAGTAGGTAACTTTTGTAAAAATATATTTTTTTACATATTTGTTAAACCTGTCATTATGTCCTGACAGTAGAATATGAGACAGATAATCTGTGAAGAAAATCAAGCTCCTCTGGGTCCTCCCAGTGGTCCTATTGCCATTTGCAGTTACGGACCACTCCCGGTAAGAAATCAACCAATCAGAGCTGCGGTCCGTAACTTTGTTTGTGTTCAAATTGTAGAAAAATTTATATAATAAGGGTGCATCTATAATAAGTGTTTATATTGGGACTATTTTAGATTGCTTCGGGGGTACCGCGCGGAGTAACCCAGTACCTTTGTGATTCTTCATAGACATAAACAGAGAGAAGTAGTTCCGGCTACGATGTTCTTCCGCAAGACGCAAGCAGTTCTGTTTATTAACCACTAGAGCGTCAAAAGTTACCTACCGCAGCTTTTATATGTTCAAGATAAAGAAAGTGAAAAATCTTAAATGAAAGAAAAAATAATATATTTCATTTAATAGAAATAAATGTTTAAATTTTTAGACAAAAACAAAAAAACATTTAAACATTTTTTAAACATGTTTACATTTTTTTTTAAATAGTTATTTTACAGGAATATAAATATAAAATATATAGTTTTATTTTATTGTTTGAATATTTATGTTCTTTTTGTTGTTGTTGTTTAGTTTAGTTTAGTGTGTTGTTTAGTTTCAGTTAGTTTGTTGTTTTAGTATGTCAAATTAAACCAAACAATAATGAATAATATTTCCTTAGCTGAAGTATTTCATTTTATTGCGTATAATATGTATAGTTTTCATTTTTTATTATAATGGAATATTTATCATTTTTAAAGTTATTATTATTAGTATATTATTATTATTATTATTTTAATATTCCCCCATTCAATATATTGTGCTAGTTTTTCAGAGAGAAAAAAAAGAGCTTTTGGTTTGCGGTGCAGATTTGTAGCAGTGTTGTTTTCGAGTTTTATTAATAACTACATATATGCTTAAAGGTGATATGTGTGATATTAAAATGCTTTGTTTTAGTAGTCCAGTATAATATACAGAGGAGAAAATTATAATAGAAAGTACTGTGAGTCAAAGATAAAAAAAGGAAAATCATTTAAAAATGAACAATATTTTCACAATACTAAAAAGTCACAAATTAATTAATCAATTTACTTTTATTATTAATAATAAATATCACTTTTACAACCTGAAATTTTGACCTTGACACAGTCTCGAGTCTCTGCGGGGGTCTTCACTATGATGTCATTTTCTGTTATTTTTTAGTTTGTTTGTTTTATCTATCAGTCTATAGAAATAAAAACAATGCTTATAGAATTGGCATATTCAAGTCATTGTGTATATATTATAAATTATAAAAGACTTACCAATGCTGTGGCTCCTTAATTTGGCTAAACATATTCAAAATGCCTTCTATCTGTTCACTTGCAGCCCTTGCTGGGAGTGAATGAGATGCCGTGTCGAGGCTAGAGGCAGCGGTGGACTGTTCCCGAGTCAGTGGAAAGCCCCTCTAGATGAGCCAGTCACAGCCCCCCAGCTGCACGGTAAAGGAATAAGGATTTAATATGTCAACAGAGGCCGAGCTCCAGCCTGCTGCCAGACCCAGCGTCAGAAAGGACTCCAAGAAGAGAGGTACGAGCCCTCATACAGACAAACACACTCACACCCGGGGGGTTTGTTCAGTCTGCGGGGGTCAGCTTTAAAATCACAGGCATACTGTGCAGATACTACACACACAAATATAAATCCACAGTGCTAGAGCTGAAGTCTTGTTATTTGTAATTTTATTTGTGTGTGTGTTTTCATTTTCATTATAATTTTAGTTAGTATTTTTGGCATTTTAATTAATGTCTTTTTACTTAAATTTATCTATTTCAGTTTCAGTTAAAGGTGCAGTAGGGAACTTTTGTAAAAAAATATTTGTTACATATTTATTAAACCTGTCATTATGTCCTGACAGTAGAATATGAGACAGATAATCTGTGAAAAAAAATCAAGCTCCTCTGGCTCCTCCCAGTGGTCCTATTGCCATTTGCAGTTACGGGCCGCTCCCGGTAAAAAACAACCAATCAGAGCTGCGGTCCGTAACTTTGTTTGTGTTCAAAATGTAGAAAAATTTATATAATAAGCGAGTACACCATGAATCCATTTTCCAAACCGTGTTTTTGGCTTGTCCTGAATCACTAGGGTACATCTATAATAAGTGTTTATTCTGACTATTTTAGATTGCTTCGGGGATACCGCGGCGGAGTAACCCAGTAACTTTGTGATTCTTCATAGACATAAACAGAGAGAAGTAGTTCCGGCTACGATGTTCTTCCGCAAGACGCAAGCAGTTCTGTTTATTAACCGCTAGAGCGTCAAAAGTTCCCAACCGCAGCTTTAAGTACATCAACTTAAACTAAATACAAATGAGAAATGTTGCAACTCACTGAAATAAATCTAAATGCATTTAATATAAATAAATATTTATAGATTTTTCACATGTATATGTCTTTACATGCCCGCTACTTTTGTATTTTTATGCTCATTTACCATATTTTTCCTGTCGGCACCCTCATCTTAGCTGTGGTTCACACTCCTAATGGGGTACTCAGACAGATGTTTGGTGTGGGACCAGTGCCCAGGGTCCGGTCGGTCATTGTATGGCACTGCATAGAGGAGACAGACTGTTGCCTCTCTTGTTATAATGAGTGTTGTTGCACTGCCCTCTCGTGATGCACCACCTGTTCCTTAGTGGCCACACAATGGTGTTTTGTGCCAGGCTATGAGCCCATGAGACCGTAGCAGCACAGCTGAGGGGCATAGTGACACCAGATGTCCCACAGCGTTGAGAAATGGAGATCATACAGCGAGAGCGGGTGTCTGCAGGACACAGGAGGATCATCTGATTCCTCCCAACCTTTTCATAATTTCAAACTGTCTTCAGTTTTTCAAGAACTGTCATGTTTTATGGTCAGAGTCGATCTACAAAGCAACGGTGAAGCCTAGATTGTTAACCTTTCTATTTTAACCGACAGTGTAAAAAACAAAAACAGGGGCACTTATGCCCCTGAGGATGCACCTACACACAAATATGCTTCTGTCAAAGGTATTGCATTGAATATTTAAGCGCTAAATGCTTATTCTCAACCGGTCAACAGTAACAAACAACATCCACCTGTCTCTTCACCGTCTTCACAACAAGCCTGACCCGCATCTCTGTTCCCTGTGGATTGGATGTAATTGCATCTGCTGTCTTTTACCCTAGAAACCATTTGAGAGCGACAAACTATCACGATTCCGTCTGTCTATGACCAAAAAAACACCACTAATCTGTTGCTAATGGCAATGACCTTTCACCCCTGTGGGAACCAGTTTATTATGACATACAGCATCAGGTTAATGACAGCTTTCTCCTCGTTCAAAGAAATGATCTGATCCTCCTATGAGCTGCTCTCTCCATACTGTACATGCCTTACCCAGAATGCAGCAGTGGCCAACAGTGGAGAACGTAAAACCATACATGTTTGAAATGACATGAGGATGAATACATTTTGACCAATTTTCTTTGTTCTTTTGGGGGTAATTGTTCATTATTTTACCTCAAATTCATCTCAAACAGTCAAATCAGGCAAAAACAGTCATAGTCTGGTTGTTTGACATGCTCTTGTCCTCAAAAAAGTACTACGACTATCAAAAATCATTTTCGTACAACTTTTTTTTTTTTACTACACTGTGTTGGGTCTGTCCAGTGTAAAATGTTGTTCATGAAGAAGAACAATCATTTGTAGACCGTAAAGACCACCCACCATCATAATTATTAGGACACTGAAGACAAAGTCTCAGCATAACATCGGCGTAATGATATTGGTACACACACACTGAGGTTTTAAACATGCCGATAAATTAATTTAGGAATAATGAACCAGGGTTTAATGTGCAGCTGGATCCCACAGGTCCAATAAGGGAGAGCATAATAAGAAGGAGTGAAAATATCTCTCACACACACACACACACACACACTCACACACACGTGAGAATAAGTGCTCTTGGGGCAAGACATAATTAATATGAATATCATTAGGGCACATTATAACACTGCAACTAATAAATAACGCGTTCAATGCGGTTTTGATGAGCTCATCTCAGCTGCATTAACCCCCTTTCACTACCAGTCTCTCACCCTCTTATTTGTTTTCCTAATTAATAATGCAAATTGGAATTAATAAACCCTTTATTTAACCTCAGCTACTGAGGAAGTGAAAATAGTGAAGTTTTTGTGTGTTTCATGTAGCTGGAAAGTGTATAGTAAAAATCACTATATAAAATACTCTGTTCAGAATTATAATGTGAAATCGAAACAGGCTTGGTCATGTACTGGTTTAACACAACAGACTACTAACCAAAATAATAATAACTATTGACTACTAACAATAACAAAAAATCAGCGAAAACAAAATATGTGTGTGTGTGTGCACGTGATATATATAGCATATTTTTAAAAGTTACATAATGCAATATATTTTTTGTATTATTTATTTTATTTTTATGTATATTTGTATATATTTTTGTTTATTTAATTTAAAATATAGTGGATAATCCACACAATAATGACTGCCTTACATACTTAAATTTTGTATTTAAATGTAATGTAAATCTAATTTAACATCAAGATACATTTATGAGCAAGTGAATGGAACATTTAACATTTAATGTGGAAACTACTGTAAAATACAGCATCCAAATATTTGTAAAAATCTGTAAATAGTCACATTCTTCATGAGATCAGCTTTAGTTTATTCAAGGTGCAATACATGCTGGAAAATTGTGCATGGGTGTGTTACTGTGGACATCACACTATTACAGTTAATCTGTAGATTTACAATAGATTACTGTAAAACAGTCAAATAATCAGTTTAATTTCCCAGCACATGGAGCTACATCAGTTTATCTTCTTCTCTTGAAGTCACAGTATACCGTTAATACAAATACATATAAAGTGGAACAAAAAGAAGGGGAAGAAAAGAGGAGGCCGCTTCCGTAACGTTATGATTTCTGTTAATGTATTCATGATAGTGTTGTCAAAAAACCCGGTACTTCGGTACCAAGTCGGTACTAAATTTTACATTTAATGTGACGATACCAGTTTTCTTTAAGTACCGGTACTACCGAGGTCCCTTCAAACCCGGTTCAGCGCAATGATTTCCGCAAAGCAGAAAACGAGGACGGAATCTCAAAATCCAGTCATGAAAATTAAACTTACATTTTGATATGGAAAGTCATGGAATTTGTCAAAGTTAGCATAAATTAATCAAATCAAATCTCCATATGGACCAGTATCTGTAAATGTTAAGCTGCAAAAGTTGTTTGAAATATGAATCCATGTTCTGCGCGTCTCTGTGTGAATTAGTGAATTGCAGAGACGTGCGGGTTTGTTTTCTACATAGACTGAAGCGCATGACGCTTGCATTAATTTCAGCATCTGAGCTTCAGAGTTCTCTCTCTGTAAACTCTTTGTGAAGGCGCACGACTCACCGTCGCTTTACTGATAGCAGTGTTTCTCATACATGCAAAGAGAGAGAGAGCGAGAGTCTTACCACACTGAGTCGACACGCTATATGTAAACTATTCTTTATTGTCTTCTCCTGTCAAAATAATGGAGTTCATTTAGAATTATTCGTATTCATTTTCGAACAAAAAGAAGATCTACCGGTTTCTCCGGTAGTTAGCGGAGCTAATGCGCAAATTGCAATTTCATTGGCTGGCGCTGAATAGTACCATCCCTGTTTTGATTTCAGCAAATCAGTTTGACCGAACGCTGACAACGTGATTAATATTCATGAACCCAGCAGCTCATCAATTCACAGTGCATTGTATGTTGTTAGTATGGTAGTAGAATTAGTAGTAGTATTATCTTTTTAATAATAATTAATTTGATCTATTTGATCTATAAATAAGTATAAAGAATGGCATTGGTTTTATTTTTAGTGCTAAAAAGTTATTATTATTTTTTTTTTTAATTAGCATATTTTTGTGTTTTGTTTTGGTACCGAAATTGGTACAGAGAACCGTGGATTTTCACTGGTATCGGTACCGAATACTGAAATTTTGGTACCATGACAACACTAATTCATGATCTTGTCGTGATCAAAGCTATATGATTGTATTTAAGCAAACTGCAATTTCTCGCTTGTGTGGACCCTGCCTCCTTAATAAGATGCAACATTGTTATCGAGAACAGGGGGTGGTATGTTGTCTCTATTGTATTTTTAGAGAAGTTGTCAGATTCACACTGCACCTCCTGTCAAACAAACGCTTTAGTGGAAGACATACACATAAGAGCAGGGATATTAAATATATAGTGTATTGAATGTTTCTTTGAGTGCTGTGGTTTTGTTCGATAGAGATACTGTAATCACCAGAACTGAGTGCTTAATTGATTTGATTCTGAATGGTGCTGTGTTTTCTTGCACTGGTCTTTTGTAGAAGATATGGCTCACTGTCAGAGTTGACGTGCAGGGGATTATTAAGCTCTGATACTGATCATTAAGCTGTCCAGATCTCTGTCTTTCTTCCATATTAACTTCCTTCATTCCATCTTTCCATCTAGACTTCCTTTTTTGCCACAAATCAGTGACTGGCAGCTTTAGAGGGAGGCTCATTGCCAGTGGGAGGGCTATGGCAACACCATTTCATCAAACATATGGAATAAGAATAAACATGGAAAGGATTTTTAAATTAACAAGAACAGAACTGGAAGGAAACCAAAGCATTCTCTGTGCCAAAGCATTCTCTTTGCTCATTGGCTCAATGCATGTGACTGTTCTGTAATCTCCATTGATGTGCATCATTTAGAACTTCATTTGAAAATGCCTTTTAAATTCCGATTTAAATCCTGAATTTGAGTTGAGGTAGGAAACAAGATGCAGTGGAATTTGAATATTAGAAAAGAAAATCTGAAAATGAAAGAAACCACTTTATTTTTTATTATTGGTATTATTATTCTCATTGTTTACTTCTACACTACTGGAGTTTGCTGTGATTTATATTGTTTTATTTTGTGAAAGAAGTCTATTATACTCTCCAGGGCTACATTTTTTTTAATCAAAATATGGTAAAAACATTACATTGTTAAATATCATTATACAATTGTCTAGTTTTTATTTGAATGTTTTCAAATGTATTCCTTTGATTGCCAGCTGAATTTTCAGCAACATTACTCCAGTCTTTCCTTCAGAAATCATTCTATTATGCTGATTTACTGCTCAAGAAACATTTATTATTATTATCAAAATATATATGAATATAAAATATGAATATTTATATATATATATATATATATATATATATATATATATATATATATATATATATATATATATATATATATATATTCATATATATATATATATATATATATATATATATATATATATATATATATATATTCATATATTCATATATATATATATATATATATATATATATATATATATATATATATATATATATATATTATTATTATTATTTATATATTTTTTTTTTTGTGGAAACGAAAGATTCCAATAAAATAGTTGAAAGAAATTGTTTTATTTGAAATAGAAATATTCTTTGAAGTTTAATTTAATATAATTTAAGGGTGCTTTAAAACAATTTAATGAATCATTTCTGAATAAACTATATATATGAAGAGTTTGGCTCTAAAACGCAACAAAAATTTTTTTTACATTGAGTTTCCAACAAAATCGGTATTGTTTTTGGTCGTAATTGAAATGTCAAGTTTTAATTGACACAAATTGCGATATTCGTCGAGTTATTAGGTATTTTCTACCTTTTTTCCAAACCATGACAAATGCCAGTCTCCATTTTCTGCAGAATGCGATATATCCGCTCAACCAATCAAAGCGCACCATTCCACACACTCCAGAGTCTAGACAATATCGGTGGCGCTTTGAATACACTCCGCATCTTAGTTTTACTCATCTACTTTGTACTTTGTGATCAACAAACAAGGGCTGTGTGATGAGTGGGGTGGGGCCGAGAGCCGTGCCTCTCACCGGTCTCGAGTCTCACGGAGGAGCTCCAGAAGGATAAAAAGGAGGAGTTACAACAGTGAAGGACGAGAGAGGACCAGGCCTGGATTTTATTTTATTTTACTTTACTTTACTTTACTTTACTTTACTTTATTATTTTTTTAACATTCAAATCAAACTTAATAAAAACAAAACAGCAAAACAGCCCCTCGCGGATGACTGCTGCGCACGAACAAAACCAAAACACAAAATAAAATCCAGGCCTGGTCTTGTCTCATCCTTTTCTGTCATAACTTGTCTGGCATCACCGTTTCTGTTTAAAAAAACGTTGTGCAACGTTTTATCGGGGCTGAACGCAGCCCTGTTCTTAAGGCTCTCGGCCCCGCCCCACTCGTCACAGGCTGCACGATAAATCACATGTGATTGTCATCTGCATATCATCAGTAAAGC
Source organism: Carassius auratus (assembly GCF_003368295.1). Lineage (NCBI taxonomy): Eukaryota > Metazoa > Chordata > Actinopteri > Cypriniformes > Cyprinidae > Carassius > Carassius auratus. The sequence goes on along the minus strand of NC_039287.1, from coordinate 12,108,063 downwards.
TGGTTCTGTGATTAATAGTACATATTTTATTTTATTAAAAAAAGAAAGAAAGAAAGAAAGAAAGAAAGAAAGAAAGCAAGAAAGAAAGAAAGAAAGAAAGAAAGAAAGAAAGAAAGAAAGAAAAAGAAAGAAAGAAGCGTATTTTATGAACCAAAGTGGAAAAAAATTGCTTTAAAGGTTGCTATGGTGTGTTGGTTGGTTGCTTTTCTGGCCTGAATGATCTCACCCACAGTCTCTGATATTCTGCTTTTTTGGTTAGATTCCAATCCCTCCTTTAGTTTAAACTTTGTCACCAATGTCATTATCCACCATTTCAGCATCCATCATGTTAAGCATCCATAAAAAAAAAAAAAAAAAAAAAAAAAAAAAAAATGTCTGATTAGTGATTTGAGGTTGGGGTATGTTTCATTTTTGAAAGTCAAAAGTGATGGTTTCCCCTTTAAAAAGTTGATTGTCATTTTAAGATTTATCCTTCCTTTTCCCAACTTTAAAATAATCAGATATGCTTGGAAATATTATATTTGTAAAGCAGAAAGGCTGAGGAGAGACGTGAAGTTCTGACAGGTCTCAGTAGGGAGCATATGGTGTGTGGTGATTAACACGATGAGGAGAGATTTTGGGCCTTTTGTCACGGTGACACAGATGAAGATCTAGACCCAAATAAAGATCTTATATTAGTAATTCATACAGATACTCTGTGATATGCTTCAGAGACCGACATCCCTTAGCCTTAGGGCAAAGAGAAAGACACCCGGCTGATGAAACACTAACGAAATAATATATCAAGCCGTCTGTGACCCAGGTGAAGTTTTAAGTCCTTCACGAATTTAGGACGTTTTCAGTTTTAATTTGTGAATTACCATAGCCACCCTCCGTAGGCCTCACACAGAGTGACAGGGGCACAAAAAGTGGGTGTAATTAACTGGGATCATGCTGGGATTTCATCCAACTAGTCTCATGAATTCGCATGAATTTGAACTTAGCGAAACATGATTGGAAAAGGTTGATAGGAGACGATGTGTTTTGATTATTTGCTCAGGTGTTTACACTCAGTGTGGGCTATGGATGAACAAGGAGATGAGTTTTTTTTTTAATTATTATTATTATTATTTTTTACAGTTAATAATAGTAATATTAATGCTATGTTAATGCTACAGTATTTTGGATAGAAAACAACCACCAGGTGATGGCAATGCAATAGCCTGCCATCACCTCCAAGGGCAAATGGCTTTTAGCTCACATTAGAGTTATTGTAGTTATTCTGCTGCATCTCCTGGTGGCATTTAGTAACAATATGTATAGTTGCTACTGTACAGTATATTATCAAATTAAACATTTGTTCAGGGCTGTATTAAGACAGTGTGGCACTAGCTCAAAAGCCCCCCCCCCCCCATTCACACATTATTAAGGTGATTTCTCAAATGTAATTTATTAACTTGTCCAACTACCGTATTTTTCGGACTATAAGTCACACCTAAGTATAAGTTGCATCAGTCCAAAAATACGTCATGGCAAGGGGAAAAAAAAATATATATATATATAAGTCTCACTGGACTATAAGTCACATTTATTTAGAACCAAGAGAAAATATTACCATCTACAGCCGCAAGAGGGCGCTCTATGTCTTCAGTTTAGACTACAGGAGTACTGAGCAGCATAGAGTGCGGTAGACGGTACTGTTTTAACTTTAACTTCAATGGTAAACAGGGAGAGTACAGTCAATCGCTTCTGTGTCATTGTCGTCCTGAGCTCATTCTTCACTCGTTAAAAAAAAACAAAAAAAACTTTCGATCCCTGGAACATTTTGAATTTTAGCTAAACGTCTTGCGTCCTTGTCTGTCTTTAACTTTCTTTTTGCAAAACCACCCAGTTGACGTCTGTCCATTTTGATTCATTTTCTGTAGCCGTTAAAAAAAAAAATTACACATTTGCGCGTACTTGTTGTGGACCAACTGAACTCTGACAGATTGGAGACGGAAGGGGGGGACTGTTAGTGGTCATGTAATCTTTATTTATTTATAATTTATTATTATTATTATTATTAATGTTGTTAAGTTAGTGTTCATAAACGAGTTATGTATGGTCTTTCAAGAATTTCAAGTTAATAATAAAACAATTTACAAAACAATTACGAAAAATATTTTTTATGTTTGTGTCATGTGGTGCCCCCATAGTTGTTGTGAATGGTTGGTGCCCCTGGGCACTGGGCCAAGTGCCCTTATGGATAATCTGGGCTCTGCATTTGTTTGAAACCTAGCTATAGATGATTTATTTATGTGCTTGTCTGTTTGTTTGTATGTTTATTTTATTGTACAAAAAAAGAGCTTTTCCTTCTTTCTTCTTTTTTTTTAAGCATCTGATTTATATCAAAATTTTCCACCACTATATGGCCCCTGCTAAGGCCCCTTTTTACCCTGTTGTGTAAGTACAATTATGTGCATTATTGCAGTTATTCTGCTGTGTCCTCTGGCAGCATGTAATATGTATAATTGCTACAGTACTCAAAGCAAGAAGGTCATTTAACTGGAATAACATGGAATACAAGATACCATGGGATATTTCACATTATTTTCAGTCATTTTTTAGTATGTTTGTGCTTAAAAAAGTGAAACATTTGTATACAATTGATATGAAACCCAGCTACAATTATATATATATTTCTTTTAATCGCTTATGAAGGTTGGATTTCTTGCTAACTCACTGTATTTAATGTTCTTTAATTATCCTTCAGAAAGCCTTTTTCCCCTTAAAGCCTCTGATATGTTTTCCCTCTATAAACGGCCGCTGCCTAGGTCACTTTTTGCCCTGTTTTATGTCTCTCTAATCAAAATGCCACTGCATTTATGTTTTTTAATGTTTTATTTCACAGCCTTGACATTTGTTTTGATTGCCTTGATTGTCTTGAACGACCCCTCTGGAGTCAGTATACATAGAATGATGTGATTAGAATTTAAAAGTACAGCAGAAATTTCCAGAATGCCTAAAATACGACAACAGCGCTACATTTGCTAAGAGTGATTACCTGATTCTCTCCTCCTGCCTTTGTACAACCTTTGTGCACTAATGTGTAACCATTCGCCACATTTAAATGAGACCTTTGACACTATGGTTGCATAACTGATATGATGACACAGAAACATGCTTGAATTTTAAGTGACAATATTTCCCTCAGAGGCAGGGAACGAGACAGCGTGCATTTTCTTGTGGGGATCCTCACGCCCCATTTGCTTTCGCCCTCAGGTTTCTCTCTCTCTCTCTCGCTGCCTCTCTTTCACCGCTGTAATTAAATGAAAATTTATGTGCGATTTTTCCATCTGACGATCAGGGATAATCACAGCATATTACAACACAGCCTGCTGAGATGGGTAAGCAAACAGCGCGCGGCAGAAAGACTGTGTTTGTGTGTCTTTTAATATGAGCAATTGTTGCATTAGACTGCAGTTATGTGTTTAGGATTTACTTTAAATATTTGTTTTATTTATTTGGATGTGTATATGTATTTAATATTGATTGTGCAAAGCAAAAAGCATTTTATACTCATTATTACATGCTCAATTTGCCATCTCTCAGACTACAGACCCCATGATGAGCAGTTTACTTTCCTGTTGATGCATTTCCTGTTGAAACAGCAAGAAGAAGGGCTTGTGATTGGAAAAAAGGGCTTTACAGGGCATGTGATTGGACAAAAAAAAAAAACAAAAAAAAATCGATGTGGTTCAGTATGACTCATCAGTATTTTTGGTCTGTTTACCTGAAAGAGAAATGTAATGTAATTCCTATATAGTTTGGATGGGCTGTTTCCCTTTGTGATTTACTGTACCTCATGGTTCATCCTCACAGAGAAGCTGCTGTGGATGGGTTTCACTGATAGGATCTTTATCAATTGACCAGTGAGCTGCTTTTAGTGTGTGGGGTTTGTAAGATACCGAATGAATGTTGAAGGAGACATTGTGGTTGTTTGTAGAGCAGCGATTACTAGATGAAAACATGGCTTGTGTTAAGTTTGTGTGGATGAGTTCTAGTCTTGAATACCTTCAAAATCTAGGTCACTCAGACTCTCAGATGCAAACACACACACACACACACACACGATAAACCCTGGAGCTGTCCATGACTAGAGGCGCGATGTCCTCTGGGCATTTGTTCAGGACACATAATCACACTTAGAAAGAGAGCCAGAAAACAAGAAGATAGTATGCTCACTACCTAGAAAGCATGTTTAAGCATCACACATGCTCCCAACATAACACCCTTCCAAAAAGAAGGTTTCCTCTAAAAACATTTGTCCAAATTCTGAGGCAGCGATGCATGTGCAACAAGCTCAGAATTTATTTATTTATTTAAATAAATAAGTGGCAGTTTATAATTCAACCCAGACTCATTGGAAAAACACACCTGGAGCGACATTTCTGCAAAATTATATTATGTTATATTTTGCAAAAGTGAATCTTAAATTTGGAACCGATGTGGTGAATCTATCAGCGTTATATGTTGGCTGTTAGGGCTGGGCTGATAGATGATGGCATCGTGATACCCCCTGCACCCACCCCCCCCCCCCCTCCCCCATGGAGCGGAAGTACTTACCACATATTTTACAAGAATATGTGTTTGCCAGTAGTACTGAGGATCTGCAAATCATTCGCCATCATCCTCAGTCCTCTCTCCTTACACAGTGTATAATATATAATTAATATATAATTAATCTCTATACATTAACCCCAACCCCCCCCCCCCCCCCCCCCGTCTCGTCCCTGCCAATGCCATCGTCCATTGCGATGTTTCACTGTAGATTTGAAGACATTGTCCAATCCTACTGGCTGTTGTATGTATCATGGCATATCAGAAGTGAAAATGTCCAATGAGTGGCACGAAAAGTCAATCTTCTGCCATGTTTTGAAAATAACTTACAACCTAAACCTAACTGATAGTGTTAACCTAAGCTAAAGTGACGCATTTGCTGAAGTAGCAGTACCATTTTAACTTGCATCAATTCTACGTGGACCACAAGCATTGTGATTGGTCTACTAGAATCCCTCTCTCCATCTGTACTTGAGTTTTGTGTGTGTTTATGTGCACTTTAATATATTTTAACATTACACCTTCTTATATAAAATAAAGCAAAGCAAAGAAGTCTTATCAAATTAATTATACTACAACAGTATACAGTATGCCATATTTTCCTTTTCCGTAATTTTTCTCTTTTTTTTTGTAGTTTTAAAGGGGCCATATGATGCTGCTATAAAAAGAACATTATTTTGTGTATTTGGTGTAATAAACCATATGCAATTTGAGGTTCAAAAAATGTGTTATTTTTCTGTACATTATTGTTTTTCCTCTATGACCCCTGCCTTCTGAAACGCATCAGTGACCAGACATAAACATTTAACCCCATCATAAACATGATATAAATATGATTTCTAGTCTTGTCCTCTTTTGGAAGGCCAAACAAAGTAGTTTTGCTTTCTAAATGAAACAGCATCACACACCGCGGCCTTGAATCAGCGGTGGCTGGAGTCCTAGAGTGATCCACGGCCTAACTTTTATTAAGAATATCTCTTTGGATTTTAGACTTTAGTCTTTGAAACTTTACAGATCTTCTTCATGCACCAAAAACTTGTATCACTCCAAAGTGAAAGGAAAAATTGAAATCGCATCATATGACCCCTTTAAATAATGATTTAATAATTTGATATATATTTGGTCAACGCGATCAACTGTGCAGAAGTAAATAAAAAATAAATAAATAATAAATTAAAACTAATGCATAGCCTACGGTGTGGAGGCTACGGCGTAGGTCTGATGCATAAGTGTAAATCAACCTTAAAAAGGAATAAATGTTGTTGTTGTTTCTTTACCTCCACTAGTGGTAACTTCATCAAGTTGTATGTACTTTATAGGTATATTTTTGGAGTTTTGCTAAAATGTAGATGCATTTTTAATTGAGCTGATGTTCTTAGGCATTTTCTTGTTTAAACTATTTCAGTTTAAATTCAAAATCTTAATCAAATGTGTTATCTTACAATATTTGTGGTTATTAAGAAATACTTTTTAAGCATCAAGCTTAGCGGCATGATAATGTCATGCCTCAACAGGCAGCTGCTTATGTAGACAGTAGAAGGCAAATGCAATTAGGTTTTTCAACAGTTTGTTACAGGCATATAATTTCTTGTTCGTGGTACAGACAGTAGCTTCACCCCAGAGAAACTGTTATTCCAACCCTTTTAAAATTCAGCTCATACTGCTTTTATACACTGGTGTGTTGATTCTTTTCTAAGGCAAGATGGAAAAAGGCCAAGGGAGGACACAGAGTTGAAGAACGAGTGTGTGCAAGTTAGATCAAAATTGCATATACTGTATATTCCTCAGAAAGAGCTTGACATACTGCTGCTTCATACATCTGAACACAGAACATAAAGAATATCTAATAGCAATATCCATTCATAACCACCCGCCACCTCACAGAGAACAGGAGATGAATGTGTCATATAAACAGAAAAAAAAAAAAAGAAAAACCTTTTGGCTTTCTTCATAATTGTATCCTTCAACCTGCAGCTACAATTGTTTATTTATTCTGATTCTGACTTGGTAACTTCATGTTGCCATGGATACATTGACTGGCCGATAAGAACACGCATTCATTCAGGAGCTGAGCTTACTTTGGCAGCAAAACATTATTTTTATATTCTCTCTTTTTTGTTTAATTTTAGTGTAGGTTTTATTTATTTTATGTTATTTTGTCTTTTTTTTTGTCTTTTTTTTTTTTCATTTATTAGTTTTTGTTTTAAAAATTCAATGTAGTCAATTACATGACAGGGTTAGTCATGTGATCTCACTACATGAGATAAATGTAGTACATTTGTATTAATCAAATTATTTCAGTTTTAATTTAATGTTAGTGTACCTAATTTCAGTGACATCTCTCAGAATAACCACTGTTAATTTCTGTTTTAATTAACTAATATATTGCATTGTGTACCTTTAACTGTGAGATTCCGAGGTCAACGTAATTGAGAAAGAATTTTGATTAATGCTAGTCAAAGATAGTTTTAGTTGTTTTTTTGGCAGTCATTCTCTGACAGGTATGAAAGGCATTTAGAAATCAGCGTTGAAAAGACACATTGAGTTGCCTGTTGCCATCTCTGATTGTACATCTTTCAGATCAGACATTATTCAGTGTCTCTGACTGCTGTCATTTTCTAACCTATTCAGCTCTCTGACAGATTAAACAAAACGCTGCTGTTCATGATGAAATGATTCTGATTTCTGCTCTGTATTCTCTCATTAGCCCTGTTCTCTGATATGTTTTAATAAACTTTGCTGTCATTACAAACCTGTCTGGCTGATATGTTCACATCTATGTGCTTGTGTGTGTATGTATGCCCCTGTGGACATGTTTAATGCAGCTGTGTGTGTTTGATGCATTTATTTGGTGGCAGTCTAATCAGATAGCAGTAATTGTGTTTACCCTGCTAAGAGAACATGTGCGCAGTAATTGGTGCCTTGATTAGATCCGCTGTGGCTGCTAGTCTGCTATGCAATCTCCTATTAAAAATGCATTTGAAATAGGACGAGCAGGCTGTGGCTTCACACTATTTGGTGTTCACTAATTCTGCCTTAGTGACGTAGATCTAACTCAGGTGAGATGGCATATTCAATTGAACGCACTGTACTTCTATCCTTCACAGCCTAGTTTTCATTCCTGACACAAATTAAATAAGGTGCAAACCTGACTAAGGTCTGTATAGAGCGGGTCGGATGGATACAACATGTCCTAAATGTCACAAAATGATGTGTAAAATGATGAAATGTCCTCAAACATTGTATGTGTAGCACATTCTACTCTGCACAGTGCGGTCAGATAGACATGTAGACCATTCCAAACTCATGGCATACTTTAAAACAATTAGCATGCTCATTTAATTAGCTAGTTATATGGAAGTATGGAACTACCGTATAATTACAGTACCATTCAAAAGTTTGGATTAAGGTAACATTTTTTAAGTGTTTTTGAAAGAAAACATTTTAATGCTCACCAAGGCTGCATTTATTTGTCAGAAAAAAGAAAAAAAACAGTAATACTGTGAAATATTATTACAAATTAAAATAACTGTTTTATTTGAATGTGTTTTAAAATGTCATTTATTCCTATGATGGCAAAGCTGAATTTTCAGCATCATTACTCCAGTCTTCAGTGTCACATGCTTCCTCAGAAATCATTCCAATATACTGATTCGCTGCTCAAGAAACATTTATTATTATCATCAATGTTGAAAACAGTTGTGCTGCTTAAAGGGGACTATGGATGCAAAATTCACTTTTACATAGTTTTTATATATAAATGTGTCTAGCAGTGGTTGGACACATCCACCCTACAATGATCTATTCACTTTTCACCTATTCATCTATTCACTACATCCCTCCAAAGCCTAAACAGTCTCAATTATCAAGTCATTTTGACTTTCTGAGCAATATGACAACATACTGATCAAGTCCTGCCCACAGCCGCTGATATATTATGTCACACTTCACTCTAGCAAGTCTCTAGTAAGTTTCTTCTGTGTGTAAAGATGCTGCAGGCCGTGATGTAACACGAATCCATGAATTAATGTTCTGAAGTATAGTAAACTTGAACAGATTTCCCATCCCTTTTATAGAACATGCATAAAGAGGAGACTTGTACGAACTTGAGGCAGAATGCATTTCGTAACAACCAGTGATTGAGGAGAAAACCTGCATAATTTGTGAAATACTACTGTTATTATGTCATTAAATATAGTTTTCAGGTGAGAATATAGTTTAAGACTCATATATATTTGGTTTATTTATAAAACAACACCTATTTGAAAATTTGCTTCAGCGATTTCTGAGATTAGTGGTCATGTATCCCACGGGGACAGCAGCCTTACCTCGTCTAGTCATTCTGATACTTGCATGCAATATAATTTGTTCATTAGCATTTAAAGAGACTGGTCGCTGTGAAAAAAAGCTGTTTTATACAATGTTTAAAAAAAGGTAAATCAACACCTCTTTTACCTTGTCAAAAACAGCTTTGTCTACTGTATATTGAGGATTTAAAAATATATATATATATGTTACAGATATTTCATAAAGACCCTAAAGAATACCAACTTGTGTGTGTGTGTGTGTGTGTGTGTATGTGCATTTTGATCATTTTATGCACCCTTGCTGAATAAAAGTATTGATTTTCTTTCTTTCTTTCTTTCTTTCTTTCTTTCTTTCTTTCTTTCTTTCTTTCTTTCTTTCTTTTAAACGACTGATTCCAAACATTTGAATAGTGTATATGCAATTGTGATCCATGCTAATGCTAGTAGTAAAATGTGTTTCCATGTGTTACTAAATTACATTTATTTGTGTTACGCATCATATGCGTTGTGTCAAGGAGATTTGGAAGAAGTCTGTGCAGAATGTGAGGAATCTTTCCGCCTCACAGTATGGGTTCTGCTCCACTCTATTTGTGAAACTAATTGCCTTGTAATTAAAATGATGCTAAGATGTGAAGAATAAATCTGCTCATGTTTATCTCTTCTCCTCTCTTTTCTGCTTCTGACTCTTTCTCACTCTCGTTCTCCCGTTTGTCTTTCTCCTTCTGGGTTCTGAGGGACAGTTGATGTAGAAGGCTAAAGATATCGGCCCAGTGTGTGTGTGTGTGTGTGAGAGAGACTACAGCAGCAGTTGGCTGTAAGTGTAATTAAATGTGAAGGTGGAAGAGAGGAGTGAATTGCAGATTCATTTATCTTCTGCCAGTCAGATAGATACGGTGAGTGCATATGAGGATGGCTGGCAGTTATTCGTACAGCGCTGAACTGGAATTTGAGTAATGCTGTTTGCTGATTGAACTTCAGAGTGGGGTAAGAGAAGAGCAGCATGGGTATAGTGTCATGTAGCACTGTTGAAATCTCTCACTTTCTCTCTGGTTTCTGCATATGTTGGACACAGTTGGCAGCAGATACATTATTTTCTTTCTCACTCCTCTGGGAAACCATGTGTTTTTGCCAATTCAGAGCCAACAAGACCAGCGTGAGTTAGTAGTGGTTTGGTGCCGGTCTAGTTGACATTTTACTTGCTCTGACAAATTTTTTACTGGTACCACCACAACCTAATTTTTAGCAATGTAATTTCGAGACATTCGAAAACACTGCAAAAGCTGGTTTAGTTTGAAAACCTCTGGGTTGTGTTTTAGTGTAAATGGACCAAAATTGCGACTTTTGAAAACGATCTAAACAACATTCACTCTGCATATCCTTGACTACTGTGTAAACAGTAACATCATGCTCATTGTTGTACCTGCATGAATGGTCATGTGGCATGTGTTTTCGGTTGTGTAGTGTAGATGGGGGAACGTTTCTCCAACGCAATGAAAACGGAAGTGTAGACGTGGATTTTTTTCATTTTAAAACACCATTTTAAAATGAAAACGCACTAGTGTAAACTGGACCTGAGACTGTAATAGTGGACTAGCGATGAGTTTACCTGTTCGGTGTGATGACGTTTAATGGCCATGTCAACCTCTGGAGTCCCATTTAGCAAGACAAGTAAAAGTAAAGTGTTTTTTTTTTTTTTTATGTCATTAAGTATTTTATGTTATAGAATAAAACATGAAAATATATTAAACTTGTGTGAAGCATAGACATCCAAAAAATACAATCAGAATTCCATTGGCTTCAAGACAATGGAATCACAAGTGCTAAAGTGCTAACTTGTTTCTAGGTTTTGGCCTGTTTTATGCACTTCCCTCAACAGTCTTGGGGAGAAAATATAAATAAATTAACAAAATATAAATAAATCAAGAAACCATCTGGTCTGCCACCCAGTGAAACCAGCTAAACACCAGCTTGTCCACTTAAAGACTAACTTAATTAATATCAGAAAACCAGCTTAAGATTGTTTAAAAAAACAATACACACCCTCAATATAAAAACCAACACACTATGGCGTACTGTATGTGCTCTGTATTGGTGCATTGTGGGAAATTAGCGTTTTACCTTCTGTCCACTTCTCAGTGAGTCAATCCCAATACACCCACAGCTCTGTGTTCTCTTGAGAGCCATGTTTATGAGTGGACCTCAGGACATGCCACACTCCGGTCAAAATGTCAGATCACTGGTGTGATTCAGTGGCTCGCTGCATGGGGAATGACGTTAGAGGACACAAGAAGGCATAAGGAGAGTGAGCGGGGGATAAATACTCCTGACACACACACATACACCCCCACGGATGCACAAACTTTGAAAGTTCTGCTCGGCTGACTCATAAGTAGTGGCCATTCTTCACCCCATCTGCTGCTATCTGTCCTTCTCAAGACAGGAAAGGTGGGCACTTCTTTCTCCTTTCTTTCCACTCACCTGTTTTCATCTGTTCACTTCTCTTATTTTTATTTATTTATTTTGGTCATTTCAAACAGGATCTGGTGGATGAGTGTGATTTTGGCAAGCAGGACAACCTGGATCAGCATCTTTTTGAGCATTTTTTCTTGAAAAGTCTGTTTCGTGTGTCCTAACCAGACTTGACACAATGACCCTTAAAACCATAAATCATGCATTTTCCCTGTTAATCTTCCAAGATTTTCTCCTAAACAGCCACAACAAGTGTTTCACACAGCATTTCACACTGGCCCCAACATTAACGATTTGATAATAATAATTATTATAATTTTCAAATAATGTAAAATGTTTTTTTTACACTTTTTTTTTTCATTTAAACTTTACATACATAAAATATTGTTTTATATTGTTTTATATTTTAAAATAATAATAAAAAGTGTTTTTGAATAGCAAATCAGCATATTAGACTGATTTCTGATCATTTCACTATATAACTATTTTACTGCATTTTACCAAATAAATGTACTGTAGCTTAGGTGTGCTTAAGAGTCGTCTTTAAAAAACATTAAAGAGATAGTTCAGCCTAAAATGAAAAATCTGTTGTTGTTGTTGTTTTTTCTACTGTGAAAATCAATGGCAACCACCAACTGTTTGATTACTAGCATTCTTCAAAAAATATTATTTTATGTTCCAAATAAGAAAGCAACTGATACAGGTTTGGAATCGACATGTGGGTGAGTAAATGATGACAGAATTTTCATTTCTGGGTGAACTATCCCTTTAATGTTTAAAGACGACTCTTAAGCACACCTAAGCTACAGTACATTTATTTGGTAAAATGCAGTGTTGATGAATTGAATCAATCACAGTAAACCGAATGTTTTAAGTTTGCCAAGGCACAAAAATATATGTACAAGTTGTACAACACATGTAACTTCACATGCCTAACTGTCTGCAGTTTGTAACATCAAGGCAATATTTAACATTCATTGAGGACATATAATTCACTGATGATTTAAACTCTCTTGTATCAATTAAATAATCTAGCCCTTTTCTCTCTAGTCCTGTTAATCAGCCCATAACCACTTTCCTCATGGTAGCACTGCTCTTTCTAATCGACATCCCCAGAGTCACCTCAACTTGTCCCTGTTTCATGGCTCCAGCCTGGAGCTGTAGCAGTGTCTCCTTGTTAGGCACCTCATATTGATTGCCTACACTTCCCACAAAGCAATTTGTTCAGTGGCATCTCTTAGGGCACTGTCTGTCTGTAAAGAGTGTTATCTGAAGGCTGTTATCAGAGGTGGTCAGAGCTCCATTCGGTGTCATATGGAGACGTTGAATGTTAATTGTGGGGTCAGGAGTTAATTGGCTAGTGTTGGACTGTGCGTAGACTGTGTCCGCCTGCAGATATAGTCAAGTGTGTGTATACCTGAAAGAAACTAGCTATTAGCATTCCTATTCATTTCAAAGGGTCTAACAGACCAAAAATAGTGGTGTTGAAACTCAGAAACTGATTTGAGCTCTAAAGCTCTCATCGTGCCACACAACGACGGAGTAATTACGTACTGTCAAAGGAATGGCTGAAATCCATTCCATTGTGAAAAGGCATGCAGACAGACAGGACAGAGGTCAGGTCACGGCCTGTCTAATATCACAGGAAAACACACTCAGATGCAGACAAGGTCAAGACGGGTTATTCATGGTCTGGACAGATGCACGTATTGAACTTAAACCACCCCTTGGGTGAAAAATCATTACTGTATTTTCAGAAAATTACCTAAGTCAGATTAAAATATGTATTGGATGTATTGGATTGAGGTATTAAAATCAATTCCCAAAATGTGAATCTGAATTTGGTCTGTGAAACCAAAAATTGAATACAAAAGAACCTTAAAATGCACTTTATTATTGGTTACATGTCCTTTAAAGTTTATTGAGTGACATTTTAATTTATTTAATTAATTGATGTTTTATATATTATCTGTGCTTATTTCTTACATACATACTATTTATCAAATCTTTCATATTTAAAACACTAATAATTTAATAACACTGTTAATCTTTAGCTAATCTCAAAATGAATATGCATTTTTGTACTGTATAGGTATCTATTTTACAACATCTATTACGGAGCCCAGCGTAGGTTCTGATTCTGCCTAACATCTTATTCTGTGTTCCACTGAAGGAAGAAAGTCACATGGGTTATGGGTCATTACAACATAATGTTGAATTTGGGTGAAGTGTTCCTTTAACAGAAGTCTGTCGGTGATGTGAGGTTGTGTGACTCTTGGCAAAGGTTAATGTGCTAACACACTGGCCATGTGGTTTGAGAGATGAGTTGGCAGCGAGTACAAGTAGTAGCCTACAACAGGGAAGACTATGACAATACAGCATGAAGACAGAAATGAAGAAACCTCTTTGACCTGAACATCTGCTGCTTTCATTGGGAGAGACTGGCATGTTGACAATAGAGTTCACTGTAAAGGAAGTTGTGTAGAAATGACTTAAAAGTTCTTACTACCTCAAAATTAACCATTTGATGGTGAAAACATGACATATCAATAACTGGCACATTTTGGCACAATTTTGGAGGATGTGTGTAATCATAATGACTACAGCATTTTTTCCAGGAACTTTTCCAAACATTGTTTTGCAAAATAAAAGTGGGTTTTGGAAACATTTATAGTAGAGCTTTTGTCACTGTGGGATGTAATATAAAAGTTGAATATGTTATTTTAGATGTTGCTCTCTGTTTACTTAGTGTTTTTGGCCTGTTTGACACATATTTTTAAACAGTTTTAACAGAGAAAGGACATTTTAAAAATCATTTTACCCTATGAGCACCACAGCTATACTGTAACTTTAAGTAGTGTTTTTTTTTTTTTTTTCATATTTACAGTACAGACCAAAAGTTTGGACACACCTTCTCATTTAAAGAGTTTTCTTTATTTTCATGACTAGGAAAATTGTAGAGTCACACTGAAGGCATCAAAACTCTGAATTAACACATGTGGAATTATATATGGAATTATATACATAACAAAAAAGTGTGAAACAACTGAAAATATGTCATATTCTAGGTTCTTCAAAGTAGCCACCTTTTGCTTTGGTTACTGCTTTGCACACTCTTGGCTTTCTCTTGATGAGCTTCAAGAGGTAGTCACCTGCAATGGTCTTCAAACAGTCTTGAAGGAGTTCCCCGAGAGATGCTTAGCACTTGTTGGCCCTTTTGCCTTCTGTCTGCGGTCCAGCTCACCCCTAAACCATCTCGATTGGGTTCAGGTCCGGTGACTGTGGAGGCCAGGTCATCTGGCGCAGCACCCCATCACTCTCCTTCTTGGTCAAATAGCCCTTGATGCCTTCAGTGTGACTCTACAATTTTCATGAAAATAAAGAAAACTCTTTGAATGAGAAGGTGTGTACAAACTTTTGGTCTGTACTGTACAACAAACATGAACAAAACTGTTTCTCAAAATGATTGCCACCTCTTAGTATGGAAGATGTGCGATTTGCTAAGCTATAGCTCTGATTAGGCTGTACGCTCATATTTACGAGGAACATGAACAAAACAGTTACTTAAAACTTGAGCGCCGCAGCTTAATGTGGCACGTTTGCTAACCGCTGAGCTATAGCTCTGACTAGCATGCATTTCAATTTAAAGGAACACAACCGAGTGATGAATTAAATGAATCCCTGAATATTCATTTGAACCAGTTCATTAAAATGAAGTATCTGCTTGGTCCAGCTTTGAACTACATTCAAAGCAGATTGAATAAAAATGAATAATTATTTTCTCTAGTGCTATTTGAGAGAAAGAGCCAGAAAGGTGTTGTTTATTGCCTCGGTTTGCTTAGTTGCACAATATAATGAGACTTAAAATCAGAGATGTAACATTCTGTCATGCTACACCGCTAATCGCTAGAAAAAAAAAATAGCTTGTTACTGGACAAGCTGCACTGTTTTCAAAACAGCTTAGCTACTGAAAAATGTAGTTGTGTTAGCATCACTGCTAAGTTGCTTCTCAACATTGCAATCATCCACATCCATGGTATCTGATACTGTCTTTTTTACTATCATTTTTTTATGTTAGCAGTGACTAGGAGCTTGTCTTTAGCTTTATGCTCTGCCCCTTTCTGTCTCCTGGACATGAGTGTGTCCCTCATTAACAACTCGCCCTTAACCCTCTGTCCTGCACAGTCACATCAGAATGGATAAAAAGTCCTGCCCGTCCTTATCTAAGTTGCTCCAGCTGTCATCATTGTTATTCTAACTTCATGCTTAATGCTGACCAGAAAAGGTCATTCTCACTCTAATGGGAGTCATTGAGTGTTGTCAAGGGAGTTAGCCTTTATAGACCTTTATAGACCTCTTTTTTTATTTTTTTTATTTATTCAGGAAGGTTATGCAATATTTTTTTGGCTTCTTTTAGGATTTACTAAAGCCACACAGTGTTTACTTTGGTTAATGTAAAAGTTTTTTTTTTTTTTTTTTTTTTTTTTACCATTGACAAAATTGTTAAGTATATTATGCCCAGTGTCTTAAAATCTGTTCAGATTTTAAAAGCTGTGTTGAGTTCCAACAGTATTAGTGCATCAAAAAACCTCCAACTTGAACAACTATTTGCTTGGGTTTTATGCTTTAAAAACTCTACAACCCACTTCAACTTTCCACCGCAATGAATTTCAGACTAGCACACTGATTCGGCCCATCAGGTAACATTTAAGTCGCTGTGTTGTCAATAAAAGCTGGGAGCTCTTATTTTTCCAGGCTGAATGCACAGTGAACATCTATTTAGGCCCGGGACAAAAGGCCATTGACTTGTAGACAGCTCGAGCACTGTGGGAAAAGGTCAGTGAGTGGGTGCTAGTCATACCTGGTACACCTGAATAACCTGCCATTGATTTTGCTGCACACTGGATGACAAGCAAATCAAAGGCCCCCTAAAGTGCATTTCTGAGCTGTCTAAGACCCGCTGTCTCTGTAGCAGGGTAGACCCCTCGCTATTTGAGACACATGTGCGTTAGCTTTATCCATGTTATTCTTGAGTCGGGATGTCATTATGTGGGAGAAGAAACTATTCTTTAAAGGATTTGCTTATACAGACTTTCTGTCATCATCGTTTACTTTATTTCATATGTGGAACACACCAGAAGATATTTTAAAGAATGTACCGAACATTCTTTTCCATCCAATTACAGTGGATTTCAAATTGGCGCAAAATGTCCATTTTAAGCTTGAACTGTATTGCATGGAACATAGTGACTAGTACAATTCTTCTGTGCAGGAATAAAGTCAATATGGTTTGGAACAACATGATTATGCAGTTTTTATTTTGGAGTTTACTATGCCTTTAAAGAACTCTTTCTTCTTTCCGTCTTTTGACAGAGAGGGAATCAGAATAAAGAGTCTCAGAGTGTGTGAGCGAGTAAAAGAGACAGACAGAGAGAGATTGATGGCTATGTCTTGTGAGAGTTTTACGGACGTGTACAGGGTCAGGAATTGAGCAGACGAGCAGAAGCTACATCGAAACATGGCTGCCGAAGGCTGAGGGAGTTCATGGAAGCGAAGAAGCTTCACGCACATTTCAATATCACTCTACGAAATGTGATGTGAGACGGTGAACTCGCTTAACCTACACAAGGTTCATAGCAAAGCATACACGAGGTTAAAAATAGGCTACCCATTTGCAAATAACATTTTTAATCACATCATTACATATATCTATCGTTCGTCTGTCTTTTTGCTTTTTGTCTGGCTACTTTGTGAATTTTTAAATATGGTAATTATACAGTATAGTTATTGTAGCGTGTTGATTTCTAGCTGTGTGATATATGTGGGGTTTCTTTAAGGTTTTATTTTTGCATTTTATGTTTATTTTTATTAATTTTGTTTATTTTTGAAAGTTTATTTCTTTATTTCTTCATTAATTATTATTTTATTTATTCTGTCTGGTTACTTTTCCCTGTGAATTTCTAGCTGTGTGAAATATGCATTTTCTTTTTACTTGCACAGTTAGTCACAGTTAGTACCTGCAGGTGCTGCAGCTTGTGTGTGTGACAAAATGCTTTTGAAAGTGACGAACAAGGACAAGAAATGCAAATAAAGCAGAACGATCCTAAAAGTTTCCCACAAACCACCCAGTTGGCTGCATCTTTACGAATCGCCTTTTCCCTGTGGAACTTGACTAAGAAGACACACTCCTACAGAAGCATGCATGTAATGTGCCTTTTTTTTCTCTGGTCAAACTTTAGCTCCTTGCCTCAATATAGCCACATCTCCCCTTTTGGACCTTCTCTGACAGACAGTAAAACTTTTTAAACGGCAGCTCTCTGGTAACTCTGCAGACTGACCTTGACGGTGAGAAAGTGTTTCCTCTTAGCCCCTTCAGTGCTTAAACACACTAATTTGTCGTGTAGTCTGTCAGGACTAAATGACCTCAGCTCAGCCTCAGGTTAGACCTGCACCACGCTGATAGTCAGGAGGTCACGATGGCAGGAGATCTCTGAATCAGCACCGCTTACATTACTGCAGCACTGCCCCCCGGTGACTTGGTTCTCAGATGGTAAGGCAACGTGAAACAACATTTGTGATACAATTCACTTCCATAATGGTATACTAAATTTCAAAATAAAATAATATATTCAGTGGGAAATAATATAGAGTGAGATCAGCTGGATTTTTATTTGATTCTGAAAGGAATACTTTGAAATCTGCAATCCAAAAACTATTTTTTGCTGAATCCTACTATAGTTTAAGTTTTGCAGCCTGTATCCCCTGCTGGTTCTTTTAATTGTCTTGCTTTAACTTGAAGCTTCTGAGCTTCTAGTCATCTAACAAAAGATGTATGCTCACCATAAAATATTACAATTTAAAATTAAAATAGCCATGGAAATATCCAAGGACAACAGATAAATTCTGTAATTATGAGAAAATATTTGATGTCTTAAAGCAGAGATAAAATATAGTGGAGTTGCACAGTAGGTTAATATTATTTTTCACAACAAATAAAACAAAATTTGGTCAAATGCTGCACAATTCAACATTCAACTAAAATTATAATAAATTACATAAAATTATCACATTTTCATTATCACAAATCATTACACTTTTACAACTCATTTTTTAGCTTTATACATTACAGATTGTTTCAAAACAGCTTTGCATTAATAAACAAGAAAATAACAGAATTAATGATGCAGTCTCCTTCAAATATGAGACAAATCTGAATATTTCCTTGAAAAAGCTCTAAAAGACAATAGTGTCATTATTCAGTTCAGATTTGATTCAGTTCAAGTTCACAATCCAGTCAGTTACAAAAAAATCAAGCCCTGTCCAACATATTTGTGGGAGGTGAAATATTTTTTTTTTTCACTTTATCGCACTGACTTGTGTCATATTATGGACATAAAATGGGTGGTAAACAATATTACTTTTACTTTAATAGAGACTGCTTTTTAGGTGGTATATTGAGCGTCCTTGCATCCTACTAAGTGATTTTTTTTTTTTTGTTATTATTTATATATATATATATATATATATATATATATATATATATATATATATATATATATATATATTTTTTTTTTTTTTTTTAAACTTGCTTTTCGATTGATCGTGTCAAAAACTATAAATGACTCCTGAAATTAATTTTTCTGATGCATGAACAAAACTGTCTAGACTGAACTGAGAAGTGCAAGTTAAAGTGGGTCCAATGCTACAGTAAAGTCATGTCTGATTCAGTAAGTCTACAATCAGAGAGATGGAGAGAGAAAAAAGCAAAGTTCCTCAGCGGAGAAGAGGGGCTCCTCTCCACATTTAGAGCAGAATTGATCCCCCATGTACTGGTGACAGGCCTCTCTGACAGCATGCTATTAAAGAGATTTAGTTTAGCGATACATATGCTAGCAACAAGAAGACAAAACATGTTATTACCCAAACAACCCACTGCAGGTGTTTCTCAACCCACAGCATGCGGCTGTGTTCTCTAAACTGGAATGAGATTTTATAATATGGAAAAAGACACTTTGGTCTGATTTTCATGTGTGTGTTCGTGTAAGTCGTTGACTAATGATGTAGAACCCTGTTGTGCTTTCACCTGTGGTAACGAAGCACTTTTCCTAGAACAAAAATAAAAACAGTTGCCACTGGAATCTGAAAGCAGATTGTGAAATTTTTCAGTAGTAATAAATCACAAAGGCAGTCAAGCAATACACTAGCTGGTCTTTGCAGGGCCAGAATGATGCTAATAATTTGTACAGTAGTGAATGTTTTAATTTAAATGAACATTAATGTGAAAGGAAGCCCTTTAAAGCAAACTAAACCCACTTTCAATAGTATTTGAGACTTCAGTTGTTATTAGTATTATGGTCAGGCTATTCATTTTTGTTTTAATAATGACTGGGTAATATTATTTGGCTAGAAATGCTAAAATAGCTTAGCATAGTTTAGCATGACATCTTTAAGGGTAATGTCCCTGCTAAAACCACTCTTAAACCGGTCTAAACTAGTTTGCTGGTTACCTAGTCTCCAAGCTTGTCACAACGAACTGGCTTGATGATTTTAGAGGAGTTGAAGCCAGGTAGCCGACTGCTTGACAAGGCTGGAAAATCAGCAATACTAGTAGCTTAAACTAGGACCAGCAAACTTATTTAGTAGAAAAGATTGTGCTTCGCTAAATCCGTATTGCTAGCTGAACAGGAGCATTAGAGCTAATATGAATAATTTGAAATATTTGTAGGCCAAGTTTGCAAGACTCATGTAAACAAATGAGTTTAGAATCAGTTTAGGTTGTTTAAAATGAAACTAAACTCTAAACGCAAAAGCATTTTCATCAAATGACTATTTTATACTAATGAAAGTGTGACCTAATGTTTATACTGTAGAAACTAGGCTTCATTTGTGCTAGCAATGCTTAACAAATCAAATGTGAAAGATGAAGATGGAATTGTTCTTTTCGATGTGCGAGTAAAACATGCACAGCAGCATTTTCCATCTGATAAATTGGCCTTTTTCTCAGATATGGCAGACAATTGAATGAAGGTGCTGGTTGTGTTGAGGCACATCTAATCTTCTTGCTATATGTGCTGCGTCTCCCTCAGGCCTTGTTGGCTGTTATTAAAATGTGCTTTTCCATCAAGACAGGACCCAAACGTACTTACAGTCTCAGCTTGTTCCAGTCTCACTCAAATAGCCATTTCCAAAGCAGCAGACTATTTCCCTTCACTGCACATCGGCAATCATCTTGTCTCCAAATGTGCATATGAAGCCAGAAGAGAGGAGAAGAAGAGGGAAGGAATATTCTAGATTTATTACTTTATTGTGACGGCATTATTGCCACTCGGCTCTCTCTGTGTTTACCCAATGTTATTGTTTTGCTTTGATAAAGTAGCTTTTATTTTCCTGTGGTTCAGTGTTTCATATAGTACTGTATATGATGAGTACTGGGAGTTCACAGGCAAACCAGTGGGAGGTTGTTTAGTGCTGAGTTATAGGCCCTGTAACTCAACTATGGAACCATTTTGTTTAGAGAAATTGATATATGGTCTTGTGCAAAGTGTCCAATTTTTCTCAAATAACAGACGAGTGCTGCTACAGAACCAGTAAAGGCATACTGCTTTCTTTGTAAGTCGAGAGGATTAAAAAACAAAGTATCAGCCTCAAATGGCATGGCCATGAGTTGCCTGTGGAATTCTGTGCATATTTATGAATATAATGCATGTCTTCTGCAAAATGCACGTTACATGTTGAAAAATGTGAAATCTCTCCAAAATAGCAATAATGAAATGTTATAACTGTGTTGTTTTTTTTTGTACATTTTATATTGTATTTTTGTCATTGTAAATTTCACCACAAGTCACCACAAAACATTTAATTATGCTTCTAAATTATTAATTCATTTTATTTATATACAGTGCTTTTTACCTTGATATTTTTTTTAACAACTTCCTTTCTCTTTGGAGTGTTACAGGCTGTTTGTGAATAGATAAGATTCCTGAAGTTTCAAAGATTAAAGTCTCAAAATACATATTGCCACTGAAGTTTCAAACATGAGTTTTGAGCAGTGTAGAGTAGAGCTTGTTGTTCTTCATTTCTCCGATCACAAATGCAGACATGGTTTTATGTTTACGCGGCACGAAGCAATACAACGTGTAAAAAGTCATTATAATCAGTAATTATATCCCAGATGGATGCAACAAATGCCTAATTTTTAATGGGATTTATTGGTTTTGTCTTGTTGCACCGGCACACACGACATCACAGTATGGCAAGGGGCGTAACATTTCCGTCACACGCTTGAGGAATTCAGCCAATCACAATGCACTGGATAGCTGGCCAATCAGAGCACACCTCGCTTTTCCGAACGATCATCTTTGTACAAATCGATATGTTTCAGAAAGGCGGGGCATAGAGGAGAAACAATAATTTGCAGTATGTGGAAAATAATGTGTATTTTTAAATGTAAAACCGCATAAATACATTTAATTACACCAAATACACAAAATAATGTTATTTTTAACAACATCATATGAACCCTTTAAAAAAAAAAAGCTAAATGTCTATTTGATATCTGAGAGGAAACGTCCTATCAAAGTACCGCAGATGAGCATACACAGATGTAATTGCAGATGTTAAATAGACATTTCCATGATGTAGGTCTTCTATCAGATCTGTAGGAGTACAGCAGAATCAGGTAGCCTGAGAGATTAAGGTATAGAGCATGACGTTTTACTGAATAACTGCTTAAATTGAAAGTGACAGCAGGGAGGGAGGTAAAGGGGATTTAGAGGGAACAGAGGAACAAGGCATTGTGGGAGCACAAGGGTCATGACTGCCACAGGCGATGCCTCAGGCTTGCCACAGTCATTGACAATCACCTGTTACTCATGTGTCTTAGTCAACTCCACGAACAGACACAGAGAAATGCTTATGTGTACATTACAGTTTGATTCTTTTGTGCCAAAAAGCTATTTAGTCATGCTGGTGTGCACTCTAACAACCACTTTTCACCATCCAATTAATATTTGATGATAGAATCAAGTCCTGCCACACATTTCTTTTATTAGATATCATTTTCTCTCCGAAATACATTAAATTAGTAAAGTAGAATGTGTTGCAAATAGTGGTTCAATTTGACTGCAAATATAAAGTGTGTGCATGTGTGTGTGTGTGAGAGAGAGTGCAAGGTTATGGTGGCAGCAGGGTTTTAATTACTGAAGGATGAATGTTTAACTCTCTCACACTTTTCAAATAATTTTTTTCCTGAGGCAGAGGAGCCAACTGAGGCATATGAACGTGAACTTTATCCCAAACAGAGAAGTTACATTAAACACTCAGTGGGAATTTGCCTTCCCACCCTCGGCTGAACACTGAACTGTGAATGTGTGTGAAAATGACACATATAAAGTGCAGTATCTAGCACAGCTTGCACAATAGTTGTTTAATTCCTTCAGGCTCACAGCATTTACACTATCAACTTAAGGTTTAATGTGCTTTATTGACATGACAAATGATTTGTGTAATTGTAGTTGAGGAGAAGGAAACTAGATGATAATGTTCATAGAATTTTCTTTGTTTTCTTACCAAACCCATTTGTTGGTTAATTTCCCTCAACCTGTTGCATGAGTTTAGGGGCAGGGCTACTGATTTATTGGCCAATAGCAGATTAGGGGAGTGTTCAGGAAACCTGTTTGAAAACAGTATTTTGCAGTTCTGCTAGTTTTTTTTTTTTTAGGAAACTGGCTCTGTCATACAGTTTATTTCAATGAAACGATTTAACAATTTATGTAATTATGTAATGATGTCACATATAATAATATTAAAGCATCCAATAATGATGTGCAACATTGATGTTTTACATGTCTAAAGCATATGAAGTGAATAAACTAGTGTTAATCAACTCACCTTCTTGCCTTAGCCATGAGAAACCATGAAAAATATAAATAATAACAAAACACCCCCTCATTCAAGTCAGCTGCTTTGTTCAGCTCAACGGTTGTCTGTGGACGAGTCTAAACAATTTCCTTAGATGGTGACTCAAGAAGAGTTGTAACCATTAATCAACTCTCGAATTGAGAGTAAACCAGTAATAGTGTTTTGCTTATGACTAGGAAACGTATCGCTGGTATTTGTAATATGTTTTATTTAACTTTTTCTTCTTTTTTTTCAAAGTTCACGAGAAACATACATTTTGGCCCCTTCATGAAACCCTTGTCAGACAGTTCATGCATAAAAAGTTCATACTGTTCTTAGTTCAGTGTAATCTTGGAGTAACTGGAGCACAGAATGAGTTGGCAAAAACCAGAATCATAGAATTATAGACTCCTAGATAATAGAACTAGAGTTGGAGTGACTGCCAGGCACTCGTGTGTGCAGTGAACTTCTACAGTATCTCTGTGCTTCTAATGTGTGTATTGAGAATTGAGCTCAGATCAAGGACTTATATTTGCTGTTACTTGTCTGCTAGAGATGTGTGATGAAACGTATATCATCCACAACTGATGACAGTTTTCAGTGGTTATGATCTGCCAGTCTGGGGTTCATGGGACATCTCTATCTCTCCTATCTGTCCTGAATTGATTTGTGTGAAGTCTCTTCACAGGACTCTGGGACACTGCAGAGAAACATATGGTACTGTATGAAATGACAAATGACCCATAGACTGCCAAATAATCACAAACACACACACAAACTTGTGCACCTGGCAAAATTGAAATCAATTGTATTTACATTAACATAAAAATTATGTTGCGTTAACATTAACATAATAAACAAAACAACCCAATATAAAGACTACTTTGTGTTTCCTGCTAAATTAAATCTTTGGCATGTCAAGGAATATTTGGAGAATGTGGCTCAATTGTAATATAGATTGTGCGTCAAGCTTACTTCCTTTTGACATTATGTGCGTGTATATATATATATATATATATATATATATATATATATATATATATATATATATATATATATATAATTTTTTTTTTTTTCTGTATCAGTTACCGTTCAAAGCTAAAGGTTAGAAATGTGGGCCTTTTATAAAATAAATTCTTCCATAAAGAGCTGTTTTTGTTGTTGTTGTTGTTGTTGTTGTTGTTGTTGTTTTATAAAAACCTATAAATAAAATATGTCTTTTTTTATTTATTTAAATTTAACAAATACAATAAGTTCACCAAAACATGCACAGATGTGGAGTAAAAGCATTAATGAACAGAGCAAAATTGAGACCCCAATTTTTTACAGTTTCATCCTAAGGCTATGTTCATGGTTTCATTATAATACCATGTTATTCTCATGGTAAGTTCCTTTGAGTAGCTTGTAAGTATCAAGGTAAATGAAGAGATAGAATTGCAGCATGGTACCTTTACAGTACATGGATTGTTTATTTGTATATAACTTTTAATTAAGAAATGATGTAACGTTTCTTTATCTCTTTATTTTAGTCTTTTAACAACTTGACAACAACTAGTAGAATAGTTAATATTTTGGAGACATTTTCAGAAATAAGGCCGTTAAATGTATAGCACAAACAAGCACATACTTGCACACTTCTCATCTAAACTTGGTGCTTGTCTGAATACAGTGTGCCTCGTGGAGAACTGGACCATTCTGTCCATTCTACAGAAGGCTGAATAGATGCACTCACATGCTCACCAATGGATATTTCACACACTTTGATGTTTTCTCACCCATCAGTCTAATAAGATTAGCAGAAGCTTATTTTTTTCTGCTTTTCTTCTCACTCTTAAAAAGATAGTGAATGAACAAGGTTTTCAGAGTGGATCGATAGATGAAGCTGCAGTCAGTTTTATGTTCAGTGAAGTCAGTTTCATGTCATGTGTGTTGAGAGAACAGTAAATGAACCCTGTAAACTTAAAGTGTCTGATTAATGCTGTTGTCAGCAGTGGCCTACATGAACAACATTTTCAGACACGTGGTAAGTGCACGTGTGTATTTGCACACGGCTGCTCGTGTTGTCTCTTGACTACATCTCACTTGAGGGGATTTAAGATCTATCAGATTTAAATTCGACCGAGGCTTGAAACTGTGCAATTCTTTGAAGTATAACGAACTTAACATTTTTAAGCAACTTCAAACGACAACACAAATATTTCTTCTGGTCTCAGAAGGAACATTAATTAATTTCCATTTTCTTCTTGAAGGATAAATAAATCACACAAAAAGAGGTTTACAACACCAAACAGACTGAATCCTATTAGCACCATAGCATTTAGCGCAATCTGATTTGACAAAAGCTAGCAGTTTAATTATAGTTCATTAAAATAAATGAATTCATTAATTAATACATAACTAAATAATAGAAAAAAAACGTATTTAAAATATAGAAATAAAAACAATAAAATGTAGCTTTCAATTTAAATCGAGAAAATAGGCTTGTTCAAAAATTTTGTTACTTCATGAATGTTCATGAATATATTAATTTAATACAAACCCGATTTCAAAAAAGTTTGGACATTGTACAAATAGTCAATAAAAACAGAATGTAATGATGTGGAAGTTTCACATTTCAATATTTTATTCAGAATACAACATAGATGACATCAAATGTTTAAACTAAAGAAAATTTATAATTTCAAGGGGAAAATTCATTTTAAATTTCATGGCATCAACACATCTAAAAAAGATGGGACAAGGCCATGTTTACCACTGTGTGGCATCCCCTCTTCTTTTTATAACACTCTGCAAACGTCTTGGGACTGAGGAGACAAGTTGCTCAAGTTTAGGAATAGGAATTCTTGTCTAATACAAGCTTCTGTTTTCCAGTTTGCCGCAGTCCATCTTAAATGAGCCTTGGCCCAGAGAAAACACCTGCGCTTCTGGATCATGTTTAGATATGGCTTCTTTTTTGACCAGTAGAGTTTTAGCCGGCAATGGCGAATGGCACGGTGAATTGTGTTCACTGACAATGTTTTCTGGAAGTATTCCTGAGCCCATGTTGTGTTTTCCATTACAGTATCATTTATTTATGTGATGCAGTGCCGTCTAAGGGCCTGAAGATCACGGACATCCAGTATGGTATTCCGACCTTGAACCTTACGCACAGAGATTGTTCCAGATTCTCTGAATATTTGGATAATATTATGCACTGTAGATGATGATAACTTCAAACTCTTTGCAATTTTTCTCTGAGAAGCTCCTTTCTGATATCGCCCCACTATTTTTCAGCGCAGCATTGTGGGAATTGGTGATCCTCTGCCCATCTTGACTTCTGAGACACACTGCCACTCTGAGAGGCTCTTTTTATACCCAATGTTTCCAATAGACCTAATAAGTTGCAAATTGGTCCTCCAGCTGTTCCTTATATGAACATTTAAAATTGAACGGCCTCTTATTGCTACCTGTCCAAACTTTTTTGGAATGTGTAGCTCTCATGAAACCCAAAATAAACCAATATTTGGCATGACATTTCAAAATGTCTCACTTTCAACATTTGATATGTTATCTACATTTCATTGTGAATAAAATATAAGTTTATGAGATTTGTAAATTATTCCATTCATTTTTTTACTTACAATTTGTACAGTGTCCCAAGTTTTTTTGAAATCAGTTTGTACATTTTTTATTCGTCTAGTCCTTTGCCAAGGTGCAATTATTAAAGCTGTTAAAGCATTTTTTTCCTTATCAATTTACTCACTTATTCTTATCAACATATTTAAAAATAATATTTTGGTTAAGTTGGCATATTTAATTTATTTATTTTTTATTTTATTTTAGTATCGACTTAGTACTGAAGAACCAGGGCTTTGTATGAATTTATATTGATCTCTGTTTGATGCAGAAGATAAGAAACAGAGAAAGAAAACAGATAAAAGGCTAGAAAACCAGAGAGCAAGGACAAAATAATGGGAAGATTCAGAGAGAGAGAGAGAGAGAGAGATGGGCTTTAAAGTCGGCAACAGAAGCTTTAATTCAATAAAGACTGGAGCTCTGTTGTAAGAAAATGAAAAGTCTTGTAGGGAGTCATTAGGCAATGTGTGGTTTCTGGCATTGACACAATGTCACAGGGAGATGCCAGCCCAGCAGTAATAAAGTGAGTCTGTTTGTTTGTGAGAGAAAGTGTGTGAGGTAAGCATGTTCTTTCTATCTCTTTCTAAGAATAAACCATTTTTTTCTTTGTATCATTTCAGATATGTTTGGTAATATTTGTTTTGCTTTTTGCTGGCACTGTACATAATATACATTTCACTGATTATACTGTATATTAGGTTTCCTCTGTTTTGGTCTATACCACATTATATTTGATTCTTTTTGATTACTAATTCACATAATTGTTCTTGCGATTCATTTGCTACTTCATTAGTTCATTCTCGATGGATCACTGCTTCATTCCCTAGATCTTTTACAGTTTTGTGCTGAGAAAATAGTCACACTTTGTCGGTATATAGACAGTTTAATAAAATAAATACTAATCTTCATCATAATTGTTTTTAACAAGCTCATATATAATAATTATCTGTGACATATATAATTTAATAATTTGTTGTAAATAACATTGACAGTTTGTTGGTTATATGTAATTCCAAGTGAAATAAGTCCCACATATTCATTTAATCAATTAATATCAATGTTAGTAATGTTCTAGTATCAATTTGCAGTTATACTAGTTCGCATCTATATTCACATTTCAAACTTGTATTTATAATTTTAGATGTTTCTTTCCTAGTTTGATGTACTTCAAGAAATGTTTCTCTTTAAAATGGTTGTTTCTGGGATTCCTAGTTGTGGGGATAATGCAGGTGCAGTGCATTGAATTAAACCTAATGTCCACAGCTCACTATAGCTGGCTGCCAGAGTTCCCTCATTTTGAAGAGCCATGGGAGTGGGTGATATCCAGACTGCTTACCAGGAACCCCCAAGCTGTCCTCAGTCTGAATGAGGACTTTAGAATCATGCAGGTTAGAAAGCTGAATCTCGTTTCAAGACATCTCTACTCGGACAGTATAGTTGGCAGCTTTTTGACACAGATATACCCACCCACACACTCGTACGGTCAGGTATTTACCGCCAAAGTTCAGTCCCTGAGGCAGGCAGTGATAATAAGGGGTATTGCAGGTGCAGCAGTTTGAACTAGTGTTTATCCTGCCCATTCCTGCTGCTGAGGGACAGCTGAAAGTTATCAGCTTCCCAGAGCTCTCCACAAACTGTCAGAAAATTCAGAGCATGGGTTAAAGTACAAGTTCACCTAAAAATGAAAATTCTGCCTTAATTTTCTCATCTTCATGTTGCTCCAAAGCCATATAGCATTCTTTATTTTGTAGAACACAAAATACAATACTTTTGAAGAATGTTTCATCAGTTTTTTTTCCATATAATGAAAGTCAGTGGGGTTCAGAACAAATTTGGAGGCCATTCATTGGATTCCTTCCATCATGTGTGCGGTGACCTTAGAGGAGTTGTTAATACATCATCTTTCATGGATCACACGCTCCTCTTGATCAGCTGTTATGCATGTGAAGAAAGTACACTGCTATTCATTATGTCTCATCTCTTACTTTAGCATGTCACAATGTGTCAGTGTTATTGATAAATGTTGCAATAGAAGCCAAGAGCAATTTTCCTCAGCAATCCTATAGATTAATGATTGTGCAGTTGCTTGGTGGCTAGCAGGATAGCCCATAATATACCACAGATTGTCATTGTATTTCATTGGAGGGATGCAGGGCATTTTATACTGTTAGTGCATATATGGTTTGCTATACACACAAAGTGTTGAGTGTCTCTGAACATGCTTTGCTTGAGTAAATTACCTCAGGTTTTGGCCAGAATTGTCATGTAGAATCACAAATTTCTAATTTGCTACAAGCCTTGTGGAAGAGATCTTTATACCTTTATTTGTATAGAGCTTTATACAATAATGGTCGTGTCAAAGCAGCTTTACAGTGTCAAACAGGAAAATAATTGGTTAATAATGTAAGAAGACAATGACAAAGTCATTTTCCCAGCTATATTCAGTTCACTGATGATCCAGATAAGCTCTCTTTCAATAATTTCTGTGCAATCAGTCAAGAGTCCTCAACTGAACAAGCCAAAGGTGACAGTGGCTAGGAACCCAAATTCCATCTGTGACAGAAATGGTGTAAAACCTTGGTAGAAACTAGGCTCAGTCAGGGGGCCAGTTCTCCTCTGGCCTGTCAAAACCAGCATGGCTTGGTTTAATTCCAGGCTGCAACACAGGTGAAGAGGGTCTTGTCTGGTTCCAGTGGTCTTATGCCGATGGTCATCGAGGTGATGAGGTCTTCGCAGGGGATCTGTCTCTGTACCCAGCGTAAGTTTCTAGTGTGAGAGTAAGGTTTACCTGCACAGGTCTTATCTGGCCTCCATGACACTCATCCACCTAAACCTTTCCCCCTTCTGGGTCATGGCACCAATGGAACTTGTCCTAATCTCGCCACTCCAAGGGGTGCACTAACATAGAAGTTAAAAACTACTGCATCAGGATCTAGTGCTTCTCTTTAGGCCCCAAGTGTGAGGTTTACTTGGACAGGACTTGTCTGGCCTCAATTACACTCACCTTCTTAAAACGCATTCTCATATCGGTCACAGCACCAGCGTAATTGGACCAACTCTTACCCCTCCAAGCGGAATTTAAACCAGTGTCAACTGGCATTGGAGGTGGATGCACTAACAAGGATGATAAAGTTCACAGCATCATTTTCTAGTGTGCCTCTTGAACTCCCAAGAGTAAGGTTTGCCTGCAAAGGTCTCATCTGGCCTCCATTACACTCACCCCTACTAAACATCACTCCCATTCTGGTCACGGCACCATTGTAACGCTGGATGCTGAAAACCACATCCAGTTGTGCTAATTTAGTGTACATTGATTTGTTAAATGTTGTTGAATGCTGCCATCCAAATTGAGATCCTTTAAATTATATCTAGCTTTGAAATCAGTTTCAAAGTAGCTTCCCCAACACTGGTATGTCCCCTGCTTGCGTGATTAAATGCGTGGTTAAATTATTGGTCCCTTCTTCTCAGAGGACAGCGCAACCATTGATATGCAACAATGGAGAAAACGGAGGGGTATGTAGAAACAAGATCAACATAAGATACTACTGAAACCACAACAAAAACAAGAGCTAAGAGTGACCTTAAATGCAAGAAAGAGAAATGTCAAGCTAGTAAAGGGAGACAGATATAAAAAGGGGGTGGATATGGAGATCAGTGGGTTGACCAAATTATGGTGTTGCTGTCAGTAAGGTCTGCCAGCACATATTCCCCTTTTACCCTTCCTCTTGTACATGCTATAAATTAAGTTTATGTGTGTCCTGGTAAGTGTCTATTTGCCTTCGTCCACTGCAGGCTCAGACCAAATTGGGTCTGTTTGTCTGTTCCTCACTGAGCGTGAGCTAGTTAATTGGTCTAAATCCTTGGAGGCTCATCGATTGGCCAGTCCAGTTATCCAGTTATAGGCTTTGTGATGAAGGTGTGGGAGGAACCACTTGATCTTTCTAAGCCATGACTGGCTGATAGATGTCCACTTTGATGTGAGAGCTCAAAAAAAAAAAAAAAACAGCTTTCATCCCTCCTATCACCTCACACCAGACCAGGATACAGCATTGTTACTTAGAAACCAACCTTTCCCCATCATGCCTCGAGCCTGGCATACTTGTAATTATAGCCACACATATGCAGCAGTCTTGACCTTCTTTCTTAGCTGTGAATATTGTGCCAAACACAGGGCATCTGGGGGTTAGGGAGAGTTTTCAAAATTCTGGGTTAATTTTAAACCCCCTGGCTTTGAATAAACCCACGGCCCATGCAGACAAAACTCCAGCTGGACCTCGACAACTAGACTGAGATTAAAGAGCTAACTGCTCAAACAGAACACAGTGTTAGAAATATGAGGATGTGGGATATTAGAATATCGCTTGGTATTTTTGTCAGCTGCAAGGTCCAGATTGTGCTGATTGTGGGAAAAGTAATGGCATTTTGAGATGATAGTAGATGGAGGGAGGAGGAGATGTGCTGCAGATATGCAAAATTCATCAAATGATTGTATGCTTCATTTATCTTCTCTATTTTTCTTTTTCTTTCTCCAGGGCAGGACCGCAGTGAAGCAGCTCTGATAAAGCGTTTTAAGGGGGATGGAGTTCGCTACAAGGCCAAGCTCATTGGGATAGATGAGGTCACTGCTGCAAGAGGAGACAAACTCTGTCAGGACTCAATGATGAAACTCAAGGTGTGTGGTATAGTGTCAAAGTGGTTAGTGGTATAGTAGTTCCTTACTATACTATACCTGTATGTTACAATAAGATGTATGTACTGTGTGTGTGTGTGTGTGTGTATGTATATATATATATATTAGGGGTGTGACGGTTGGTATATAACCGTGAGACCGGCGGTTATAGTTGAACACCGTCATTAGAACTTTATAACCGCCAAAACCGCGTCACTAAAATATTTTTTACAAACATTTTTTATCAAAAATTATTTTCATTTTTTAGATGGGATCATCAGATGCGCAATATATCGGGAGACATGGTTTTTATCACTTAATGAAGTTTTGTAAATCGTCAGACATGATATTTACCACTTCATTAAATTTTGCTTTGTAGAAAACCTTTCTTAAAAACGAATTTCGTTTTGAACAAATTTTATCTTAATTTTAATAGATGTTTCATCAACCAATTGCATGTATTTTAATAAATATAGCAAAAAGCAAATATAGCAGACAATGATAACCGTGACATGGAAGCACCAGCGCGCCGCGTTCACTTGCACTGCACTGTGAACTAGAGCGCATCTCATTGTAAATGAAACTCAGCTTAGGCCTATGCCTCATACTCTAGCATTAAATATTTTTGCTGCATCCTTTCCAGGACAGACAATGTTTTTTTTTTTTTTTTTTTGCGGCTCGCATCAGCAAAGCATAGACCGCAAAACAATCAGCGGATGGCGGGCGGGTGCGGCTTTGAAATTTGCTCAAAAAACTTTGGCGCGGATGATGAGTTTTGTGACAGATCTCCTTAATAAACGGAGGTCTGAAATCTCTGCCCCTTTACCGATCAGAGCGCGCGCTGAAACGGAGTTAACCCGCTATCTCCAAGAACAACCAATTGACTCTATGGCAGATCCACTAGCATGGTGGCGAGACAATATGAAACAAAATGAAACACGCTCAATTGCATATAATTACAAATATTGCTGGCCCTTGAATCTGATTGACTGAGAGGAGTGCAATATTCTAGTGATATCAGGACGCCAAACATTTCACTGTTTGTATCCCTCCACTTGGTGTATTTCTCACAGCAAATGTCATGGCGGACACCCAAAAGCACTATAATTGTATGAATAATACGGTTTTTGTATTTAAATTGCAGTTTGTTAATAAAGATATTGTCTATTTACATTTACATTTAATAATTTAGCAGATGATTTTATCCAACGCGACTTACAAATGAGTAGTGTTCCGCTAATTAATCAAAGAATGTAATATATTACTCATTACTAGTCTGTTTTATTTTACATATTAGTTTCTGGCAATTAGTGATTAGAAATTAGTTACACTACTAGTTACAATACTTCTACATTACTGCTAGTTATATTACCCCTTCTAGAACGTTACTAACAACATATTTCTGCCTCATCATTTGACCAAAATCTACATTGGATTGCAGTCAGAAGTTATTACAAACACTCAATTATGATTAATAATGATATTTAAGTAGAAGTGTTGTATTAATCTCATTAATTGCCATGTGTAGCTTGAAGCTTATTGTAATTTCTCCATTACCCGATTATATTTCATTATGTATTTTATCAAATCACATAAGTTTGTAAGAAAGAAGTTAAATTTTCAAAAAAAGATTTTTAATTGTAGTGAAAATGGTAAAATGGTAAATGGACTGCATTTATATAGCACTTTCAGCAGACCCCATGGCCATCCAAAGCACTTTACAAGTTGTCTCACATTCACCCAATTCACTCACACATTCACACACCGACTGCGGTGTCAGCCATTCAAGGCGCCATCCAGCTCGTCGGGAGCAGCTGGGGTTAGGTGTCTTGCTCAAGGACACCTCGACACTTGGTCAGGTGGAGCCGGGGATTGAACCACCAACCTTCTGGTTTGTAGACAACCTAGAGTTGTTCTACAATATTCTCTCATCACGACACTAAAATAGGACAGTCAATCAGTACAAAATGTGTTTTACACCCGGTCAAAAATAAATACCGTCATATACCGTGAAACCGGTGTAATTTAGAAAAATACTTGATATTAATTTTTGGTCATACCGCCCACCACTAGTCTTAATTGTTTATAATTGTAGACAGCATTACCTTCTTGTTGATCCACAGTTTCACATTTAAAGCTCTATGTGTATGCTGCTTAAAATCATGGGTGGATTTTTACATTGGTCTGAACAAAAACAGCAGACAGGCTCCTTGAGAATGAAAATTCATTCTCTGCCTGCAGGGGGCACTTTTGGAATGGCAGAAATAAAGTGGTTTCCCCGGTAAGAAAAAAATAGGTGCTGCGCTCATAAATGCTAAATGAAAGTGCCATTAAAAGTTTTAAGACCTCTTGAAATTATGATTGAAACTTTTCTTATACCATTTCAGGTATTTAATATTTTGTATGGCTTTAAATTTTATTGTTATTTAAAAGAATATGTGATATCGGTGATTGGCTACATTGCTCAACTCTTCAAGAGCACAATGTAAATAGTAAGTTTTTATGCTGTCAGGAGTGCAAATGCAAATACACACTGTATATTTTTGCCAGATCTTCAATGGGCTAGTAACATATCTCTGCCATCATGTATTTCCGGTCTAGCGAGTTTGGTCATGGGCACTTCTAGTTTTGCTAAACAAATGTCTACCCTACAGTCAAAGTGACATAATGTCATGAAAGTGTGGACCGCAAGGGTTTAGGGTGAGATTTGGGACAGGGACTATAAAGGAGATGTGTACAGTATTTTTTAATATCACTTAAAACGCAACTAAGATCTACATTGTTATTATTATTACTATACTATGAATGTTAATTGAGCCAGTGGCATTTTAAATGTATGTATGTTTGTGTCAGGCAGAGTTGAATGAATGAAATACTCTAATCTGTACTGTTCACAAAATGAAAGACTCGAACTCATGGTGTGTACATATAGCTACACAATGTATTTTCCCCTAACCAATCATGTAAATGTACAAATTACTTATTTATCCAAAATGTTTGTATTGCATTGACTTTTTATTAACTGAAATACCTTTGTCTTGTGAGACATCAGTTGATCTTCATAAATATCCATTTCTCAATTCTGCACATGCATCAGTTTATTTCATCAACATATTTTACATTTACACATAGCGATCTCAGAATCAAACATATTTTTAGATGAGAACACATGCTGTAAAAAGAGCTAATTTAAAGATTTGTTTTATTTGTTAATTAATATAAACAAATTGTAAAAATATACCGTATACGCTGCTTATAGACACCAGAAAGATAATGATTAATGCAACAAATGCTCATTTTCACAAAATAGATAAATATGAATACAAATACATGGAAATACAAACACCGATATTTTAATAAAAACATAACCACTATAATTAATGTTAATTTGTACAGATACAGTTATAAATAGATTACCCCCCCCCCCCAAAAAAAATATATTGAGTTCATAATGCAGAAATCTTGCAAACCTTATGATCTTATAAATAGAAGTCAGAACAAAATCAACTTTCCAAAAATACAGTATACAGTTTTGTACAGTGAATTTTGTCTAACCACTGATGCTGAACCATGTAATCGACAGTAGAAAGAATGAAGCAATCTCCTAAGCATGCGCACAGTCGTGTCGGCAAAGCTCGCCAACATCATCTTGTGCACCTAGCCAATTGCTTTTGGTTTCATTTGAGGGTGTTTAGCACCCTCTGATACCTTTGTTCGGGCATTGGATTCCATTCCAGGATTCCATGACTAGTTTTTGCAAAGTTTTCTTTTAAGTGTAGTTTTATGGTTTAAATACCAGTAGTATTTATAATTACCTTTATTTGAAAACAGTATGATAAATGTTTTTTTAGAAATCCTCATTTAACTAGCTACATAAAAGTTGTCATTTCAGTCAGTTGAATTAATAAGCAACATCCATTAGACTGGGTAATGAGCCATGTGAACACCAGGGCTCACACTACCTTGTGTATGTGGGATGCTTTATCTGTGCATGCATGTATGCCCCTGATACACATAAGTAGACATTGATACACGTTGTCTTGATGCCTCCAATACTCAGTGTCTTATTGTATGTTCGCCATAAATTGCATCCTTTTCACCAAAGTTTAGATTGGTTTCTTAGTGTGTTTGAGAGAGTGGGTGATTTCGCCGTCTGATTTGCATGTTGGTCTGATTGGAATGTCCAGACTGTTATTGATCCAAGCTGTTTACCTCTCACTCATCCAGACACATAATCTATACTCATATTCTCACAGTCCTCCACTCCTTAGCAAACAAATGAGTCCCATAGCGTCATTTTTAATTTCTTATTCCTCTCTCTCACTTTTTATGTCTCTCTGTTTATCACACTGTGGGGAAGAAGAGTTTAAACAACAGTTTGACTTGAGCCTTTTCATATAATCCCCATCCTCACTTTAATAATCAGCCCACGTAGTGCTCTAAATACTTCGTTAAGCATCTGTCCAGCTTCTCCTACAGATAAAGCTCTGCCCAGGCACTCTGGATTGCACATTTACATCTTATGTTTTACATCTGCATCTTTTCTTCACCACAGAAACACTGATACACAAACTGTCTGTTTTTGAAATGTCAGTGCTTGTGCCTCTTTTGCCATGATCTCCCAGCAACGGCTCATTCATCATCTCGCCAGCACATATGGATAGGCATAATGGTGTGCAAACATACATTATCTGACTGAAGGATTCTGCTCCCTGCACACTTGGAAGGAAGATCAAGAAACAGCATCATCTGACTGGCAAGAATATGGTCCTGGAAGACTTGAGGTCTCCAGCTGTTTGGAGACACCTTTGAATGTTTTGGATATACAAAGCAAGATTGATTTTAGAGCAAGATTCGGCTTTTGGTTTATTGCAACTTTATTTAGCAAATCTGACTTGACAAGTGGTTTATGAAAACATACAAGACAAATGGTTTGGATTCTGGCATAGGTGGTGCACAACCATCTGGGGTAGCACTTTTTTCTTCATACTGCTCTCAGCTTCTCTATCGCTCATGTGCAGGAGTTTTAGAGAAGGATGGCGCTTTCTGTTCCTTCTACACCTCTTGTTGCAAATAAATTGTGTCCAGTGTGAGCTGTGTGTGGGTGAACAATACAGATTAAGCATTTCTGTGGACTACAAAATACAATTTGTTGCTATTTGGTTTATGCAAAATGTACTAATAAAAAAAAAATGTGTGAATATTTTAATTGATCTGAAGTTTAAGGCCGGGTTCACACCGCAAGTTGCAGCAGAGCAGAAGCAGCGCGTTAGCAGCAGGTAGGCAGAGCAGAAGCAGCGCGCGCCTATTTTGCTTTCACACCGGCAGCGGAGGCAGCGCGCAACTGAACAGCAGATTTTGGTCAGAGTGCTCTATAATGGGTACGTTCGCATTGCTTTATTTCCCATTTAAAATACATTTAAATAAAAAGACTTGGCAAGAAGCTTTTTTAATTAATAATTTCATTGTTACTTTTGTTGGATCTTTGTTTTGCTGTCTTTGTTTTCCGTGCAGTATACGTGTTGTTGATAGAAGAAAGGCCATTGCGCTATATTTGTTATTAAGGAGACTAAAAAGACGCAGACTTTGGGTTCATCCCATTAACCGACGTAGGAGAGAACATGGTGCATATTACCATCTTGTCACTGGGTTTGTTTGCAATCAAATTTACCAAAAAACACCCTGAAAACCAATTTAATAAACGGTTTTAAATTATGTGTATTGTAAATGGTTCACAGCCTTGACTTCCTGCTCATCTTGAAATCAGCATTTACTTGTTTATTATAAATGCATGTATCACCTGCTTTTGTTATTTGTGTGCTTATGTGTAATTTAGAAATTGTAAATGAATGGTTCCAATTGAATCAATTTTGAATCAAATATTGAGTTGTTTGCTCGTGTGCCAGCGAAAGCGTCAAAAACACTATAAAATGTATTACCATCTGCAATAAGAGCCGCTGCAACTTCATCCCATGCTTTTTCCTTCTCCTGCAAGTCTTTATAAAGTACATTGTGTGGATCATAAAGAACTGGATATTTCTCAACTTCCACGATGAGACGAGTGTCGTCCATTATTGTCTTTCCAGGTGCACTCTGAAGACCACTGCCTGTGACACCACGTGCTGTTGTTTATGATTGTCAGCACGACATCCGTTCTTCTGCCAATATATAGTCCTAGTTAAAAGAATACGACAACTACTAATAATAAATAAATCTCCAAGGCTAAACTAGCAATATAAATTATTTAAAGTTGTTTTTGTATTTCGGCAAAATGTCTATTTTTGGATAGAACTGTAAGTACTTTAACAGATTTTGTAAAAAAAAGAAAAAGAAAAAAAACAATATATGAAAAAAAATATAATAAAAAATTGAAAAATATGTGGTTTAAAATATCATAATTTTTAATGTAATTTGCTAAGAACACAGTAGATATCATTAATGCAAATTTTGGGCAAAATTCGTTTAAGTACATGTGTATTTTGGCCATGATCATGATCATTTTGGCCATGGTCACTTTATCTTCTATACATATTTTTTTATAATAATTTCCTTTTCGTAACATACTCTAGTTCTTGTTAAAACACCCTAGATGTGCTTTATTTGTGCAGTTAGAGCACTTTTTGTGTGAAATCATATTTATTTTGTCTATCAAAGGTGTACTTTCACTTTAACTGAGCGTCAGCAGAGCAGCAAAAATAGACCCAGCGCCGAAACGATCGCGGCACTGCTGCTTCTGCTCTGCTTCTGCTACGCTCTGCCGCGCAGCCTCTGCGTGCGGTGTGAACGCTCTCATCTGTTAACATAGGCGCCGAAAAAAATACGCGCTGCTTCTGCTCTGCTGCAGCTTGCGGTGTGAACCCGGCCTTTAATAATGGTACTTTTTTGTATTTTATTCAATTGCTGTTGACAAAATATTACATTTGCAAGTGCCTTTTCCTGGATCATTATAAGCCTTTCAAAATGCTCCCTCTGGTACATTGTAAGAAATTATCAAAATTTTATTGGCAAAACTATAAAAATGCTACTTTAAAAGCCTGTTAATTAGTTAATGATTATGTCCCTTGCTATATGCACTGTCTTTCAGTGTTTTTTTTTTTTTTGTCTGGAGCGAGGAGAAGATTTTTTTTGAAAGTTGGAGTGTCGTGGTTTTCACTCCCACTGAGAGCGTTGCATTACTGCTCCATCACAAGAACAATTAATGCCAACAGTTCATAATATAACTACATTTTTATCAAGAATTCACACTTTAAACATCATTAGATAGCTTGACAGATACATCGATCACTCAAATCAGAAAGAAGGTGAAGGTTGACAGCGATGGACGAGTGTGGGAGGTTATATCTCAAGCATGTTTGTTTGTAGCAACTGGGTACTCAATATTAATTGGGTGAATTCACATTTTAAATAGTTTATTGCACAGGTAATTAATCTCTGCTCTACACTAATGTGCACAACACACAAGCTTGAACATAGAAAATTCAGGCTTTTTCCTCTGATATCTGGAATAATTTATATATAATATTATATATAAATATCATTTTATTATGTTCATTATGGAGGTGCATTAGGTGAGGAGGGGATATAGGAGACACCTACATGCAACTACTGATGTAAAATGAGTAAAGTCAGCCATTTTTCTTCAGTTTCATCCAAACTGTCGAGATGCATGGTGGTGTTGTGAACGGATGAACAGCATTTTGTATGTTTGGTGTTTTCCCATGTACAGTATTTTCTGTAAACACTTCAATCTATCATCTGTATGTGGTTCTTTGGGGAAGAGTTGTTTGAAAGAACCAAGGACGTATCAAATACATTTCCAGGTGGGGATGGTTTGATATGTCTAATCAGATCAGCAGAATAGTGTAATTACAGCTTCTACCTGTATAGTGTCGGTTTTCCCCAGTTACTCCAAACCAGCAAATACTGTATCAGAACCTCCGACAACAGAGAGAAAATGAATCCATTTCTTTACATAATAGCGAAGCTAATTCTCCCCAAGGATTGCTGCAAGTAGCGAATGCTGTCGTTCCGTTCTGCTCTGTTTTATCTTCATTTCTTCTCTTCTCGTGTTTCTGTTTTCGCCTGCAGGGAATCG
This sequence comes from Carassius auratus, assembly GCF_003368295.1. Classification (NCBI taxonomy): domain Eukaryota; kingdom Metazoa; phylum Chordata; class Actinopteri; order Cypriniformes; family Cyprinidae; genus Carassius; species Carassius auratus. The sequence goes on along the minus strand of NC_039287.1, from coordinate 12,068,432 downwards.
CAGCCTCTGCGCGGTCTAAAGGAGAACACAAACAGAAAGTTTTTCTCACCGTGTCCTTCGGAGGGATCAAGATCTTCGATGAGAAGTCAGGGGTGAGTCGGGGTAGTGCTTGAGAGTCGGGGGTGGGCGGGGGGAATTGTGTCCTGTCACTACCCATGATCCTTTGAAGCAAGTGTCTGAGCTACAAATACAAGTCTTCAGATGCCTAACCTGGTTTCTGTTTGTTTTATCTACAAAAAGGACATTTTGTGTTTTTCATTACTTTGGAGATATGTTGTAGCTAATATCTAGTTTACTTTTTTTTTCATTTTCCTTTTATCAGTAAATTGATGAACGCCAATGTGCTATAAAGCAGTCAGCATTAGTGAAAACCTCAGTGGGAGAGGTAATTGCAACAACAAACACAGGGGGAGCTGAGATGTCCAATTCAAAGATGATTCTTAAGAAATTGTTTTTATTTTTAAGAGTCATCAAAATGATTATTAAAACTTTAAAGTTATCGAACGCAAAATTCTCAGTGAATTACTTTAGTTTATTAACCTGTTAATTGTCACCCCGTCCCGTATACGGGACGCCTACGTTGACTATAGGCTACTATATTACAATCAAGTCTAATCTAATCTTGACAAACTATATATCGTTGGAAAGGTCTAAGACTCCCAAATATATATTTTACCAATATTTTTTGTTAAAAATTATGTAGGAAAAGTAATAGATTAATTTATGACAAGAGTGCACCCTCAGAAATCTACATTACAAAAGGAGTTTTGAACTTTGTTTAAAAAAAAGACTTCCTGGTTGCCTTTTTCTCTATCACATTTTAGAAATCATCAGAAGTGATATATTATGGAAGCATATGGGTAGCATTATTCAATTTGGGATGTAATATGCAAAATGCCAATGCAATATGTAAAATGGCAATGCATTTCTGTATTTACATTTACATTTTCCAATACATCTGTGCAACGTTTGGTGCAAAATGAAAATGAAAATTAAATTACATAATTTTCATTTGCCATTTACTACACCAGTTTTAATATGTAAAATGAATATTAATTTTAACGCTTTATAAGTTGCAAAATTAAAATGAAAATGTATTACAGAAATGATTAGATATGTCTAACATGTTAAAGCAAAAACTGTGGCAAAATGATCATTTAAATGCTATTTTTCTTAATTGCATTAACACTCACACGTCTCACAGTCAAGACACTTACGATTGCATTTTCATTCGGTGTCCCGCAATGAATGTGGCAAAACTCAATGTGCACATTGAAAATGCATTCCGAGCCGATCACGTGTCCCCGCCCTCGCGCCACGTCAATCATTGTGTGAACAAGGCGGGGCTTACAGAAGGTCAGAGACTCAAATCTCAAGAAGAGGATTCAATCAAGTGAGACAACATGGACAAGACAGTTGGTCCGTGTATGTTTTGATCATTTCGGTTTATGGCTTCAATATTTCATTCGGACTTGTGGGCGGAGCTGAAACGCTGCTTTCATCTGATTGGTCGAATCGGATCGGTTTTCATCTGACAGCCTTCAGCTGAAATGTCTGAAACTACACTCACTGTTAATTAGCATAATATTTGAATCAGATGTAGCTGGGCACATAATTCGTGCTGCTGAGACCTGCAAATTATTTCTAGGTTGTAGTATTGTATGAATATTGTCCCACTGATAAAAAAAACAGTGCAAATAGTTCTGTCTCTTTGGATAACAGTAAAGTGGAAATAAATATAGTTAAATTTATTAAATAAAATTAAATAGGATTTTTTGGGAAGGAAAGTCTGGCCAGTTATACAAGCAACACGAGTCGGACGAGTCTAAAGATATGAGCTGAATTGGGTGAAACATTAAAGTTCTAGTCTGTGTCAATTACTCTCATTATAAATAATAATAATAATGTTAACTGTATTTTTTGGTATAAGTTGCATCAGTCCAAAAATACGTCATGACGAGGAAAAAAACCACATATAAGTCGCACTGGACTATATGTCACATTTATTCAAGACAAAGAGAAAACATTACCGTCTACAGCCGCGAGAGGGCGCTCTGGGGTAGGCTACAGGAGCACTGAGCAGCATGGAGCTAATTTTACTATTTTTATTTAGAAATGTAACTATATTCATTTTTACAATTATTTATTAATGTCACACACACACATACCTAGTGCCTTATGACTTAAAAGATGAGAGTGGTAAATTTTACAGACATGGAACTGTTCAGTCTATTATTGATTTTAATTTCCACTTCACTGTTATCCAAAGGGACAGAACTATTTGCACTGTATTTATCAGTGGGACAATATTCATACAATACTACAACCTAGAAATAATTTGCAGGTCTCAGCAGCACGAATTTGCCCAGCTACATCTGATTCAAATATTATGCTAATTAACAGTGAGCGTAGTTTCAGACATTTCAGTGCTTCACTCGCACTGACTCTTATTCTGCCTGAAAGAATGAGAAGACCGAGCTGAAGGCTGTCAGATGAAAACCGATCCGATTCGACCAATCAGATGAAAGCAGCGTTTAAGCTCCGCCCACAAATCCGAATGAAATATTGAAGCCATAAACCGAAATGATCAAAACATACACGGACCAACTGTCTTGTCCATGTTGTCTCACTTGATTGAATCCTCTTCTTGAGACTTGAGTCTCTGACCTTCTGTAAGCCCCGCCTTGTTCACACAATGATTGACGTGGCGCGAGGGCGGGGACACGTGATCGGCTCGGAATGCATTTTCAATGTGCACATTGAATTTTGCTACATTCATTGCGGGACACCGAATGAAAATGCAATCGTAAGTGTCTTGACTGTGAGTGTTAATGCAATTAAGAAAAATAGCATTTAAATGATCATTTTGCCACAGTTTTTGCTTTAACATGTTAGACATATCTAATCATTTCTGTAATACATTTTCATTTTAATTTTGCAACTTATAAAGCGTTAAAATTAATATTCATTTTACATTTTAAAACTGGTGTAGTAAATGGCAAATGAAAATTATGTAATTTAATTTTCATTTTCATTTTGCACCAAACGTTGCACAAATGTATTGGAAAATGTAAATGTAAATACAGAAATGCATTGCCATTTTACATATTGCATTGTCATTTTGCATATTACATCCCAAATTGAATAATGCTACCCATATGCTTCCATAATATATCACTTGAAAACATAAAATCTCAAAATTCATCCTTTAAAACCCATTTTAAAATCAGACATTGCATTACCATGTAAATGGCACATCAAAATCATGCTACAAAATGTTTTCAGTCATGAATTATAAAAATGTAGGTTTGTATCATGCACATTCAAGTCTATCTTCAAAAACATGAGTGACAGTTAACAGGTTAAACTTTTATTAGGCAGTTTACTGACTGATTTTTCATATCACAATGTGTAATTAAAAATGCATATTCATAATAAGACATGGTATACTCAAATGTATAAAAAAATATATTTGTTGGTTATTGTTTAGGGTAAGAGGTACAATTTGAAGTTTGAATCTGTTTTAAAGGAAAGTTTGTTTGGGAGTAAACTGGGAGTAATGCTGAAATATGTGTTTTTTAATATATTTATATGGCAAAAAAATACATGTAGGATTACTAGAGTGACAGCATCAGTATGAAATATAGTAATTTATACTACAATAAACCAGTGTTGAAAAATGTATTTCCTTATTGCACCACAGCATCTGTCTGTGAGCAGATGAAATGTGTGCAGGCCTTCACATTTCTGTTTTCACAGAAATAATTGCCAATTATTTCACAGACATAACAAAGTGGAATTTACGATTTTGTTTGTGGACAGTTAGTGTATAGGCTAGAGCTCTTCAAGAGGTCCTCATCTTCTAGGCCTCAAAAGTTTGGGTCGATGGCAAAAGATGGTTTCTGTGTGTTAGTGTGCGGTTGCTGTAAGCTGGCTCTAGTCTGCTCTGCGTCGGGTGGGGGTGAGGCCATCCTTTGGGAGAGGTAAGCCTGTGTTAATGATGCGTTTTAAAGAGAGGCGCGCTCTTCGGGGAAATCAGAGAAGCCTAATTGAACAGACTTCTTAGAATAGAATGACCGTAGCTTTACAAGACCCATCTGCAGGGCCTTACGCCATCTTGATGGAGAGTAAATGGCAATATCAGCTAGTGAATCACACCTGAGCTAGTTGTAAACGGAGAGAATAATGCTTATTTAGGAAGTATCGCACAGGATCACGTACAACAAAGTGCTGGAAAGTTTGAAAGAGGAGCTCACTTTGTGGCATTTATTGAAATCTCTTTCTTGTTGTGATATGCCACTGAGCACTTTTGGTTTGAAACCAGTTTGGACATTATAAAAAATACAAATAAAAAGATGAAGCACATCTACAGGGTGCTTTTTGTCAGTGGCATCATTAGTTCCACACTGATTTAAAGTGTTTTTATTCACAGCAATTCACAGAGGTGTGAATAGGATAATTTATCATTTAAATTCAGCTTTAATTATTTGTGATTGATGATGTTGTCATGTAATTTATTTATTTATTTATTTATTTTTATTCAACATTTTTCATTTCAGTTGGTATAAACGTCATTTCAGATGGTATGATTTTTTATTCTACTTGAGACATTTGGCGCTTCAAGGACCAGTTTTGCATCATGCTGCATCCACAACAATAGGTGTCAGTATGAAGTTCACTGTTGTACCAGTTAGTGAAAGAGACAAAAAAAAGAGCACTTTACATTTTTCTTTACATCAAAGGAAATCAGAAGTGAATTTAACATATATATTTATCAAGGTGTAGAATCATATGAGAATTAAGCTTAGAAAAAGTGATTTTATTCTACGTAAGGTGGGTTACCCCTTCATGATGGCCTCCATATTGCGGCAGCCATGTTGAGATCACATGATAGAATTACACAAGTCTCTACACAAACAGATTAACTTACCTCAAACTCTTAAATTTATATTGTTGTATGCCGGTCAACTGCATTAACATTGTATCTGTCTGTGTGTATATGTGCACTACACTCACTGTCACCCCAATATTTAAATTATACTGCTGTTTGTCTAGCTCTGAAACTTATTGCAGCAATGTGTATCAGATTATCATTTCAATTGTGAAATTTTACAAATATACAGTATATACATTTGTTACCAGCCACTAAACTGAATTTAATTTTGGTAGCTTAAATGTGCTCTTAGATAGTCAAGTAATTTTGCTGCATTTTAAAATTTTCAGCATTTTACTAATGGACTTGAACAACATTAACCCGCCCTCTACAAACACTAAAAATAAATGAATAAATGGTTATCATTTATTCATCCTCTTGTCGTTCCAAACACATACGCATTTCATTTTTCTGCAGAACAAAAAGGATATTTTGAATAATGTTTGTAACTAGGTTCGCTGTGATAGTCTGTGTTGATGGTGTTAATTTGTGCCATGTTTGCATCACTTGCCCACCACACACCATCATAGTAATAAAAAATAATTTTGTTTAGTTAAAGAACAGACGCTACTATTAAAAACTGATCGCCGTTGCTCAATGCAGAATTCCGAATGACAGTCGCATCAACAGATTATGACAATTTAAATTTTTGAGTGAGCTATCCCTCATTTTTACTTCTTACTCTTATGTTTCATTTGAACCCTGAGTCTGAGCCATTGCAATGAGCCGGATTGATGCTCTGTCCACGCTATTACTGAGTCCTATAGAGTTTGCAGTGGTTCTCATAGGGTTTAGAGATGTTATAGAGTAATAGAGAGTGGTGTGTGTGTGTGTGTGAGAGAGAGAGAGAGAGAGAGAGAGAGAGAGAGAGTACTGCACACTGGGTTGTTGATCATGTTGATGGCTTATAAGGTAAGATGACTGGACCATGTCACAGTGGCTGTGCTGGAAGTCATTAGACTTTAGATGTGCTGTCTGCTGCTTCAGACAAAGCTATATTTCATATCCTTACCTCTTTCATTTTCTCTCTTTCTTTCTTTAGCTCATTTCATTCCACTTACAGTGAACATAAGTTACCTTTCATGTCTTCTTTTTTTTTCCCTGGCAAAGCTGAATTTTCAGCATTGTGCGAATAAAAGTTTGGATGCCATTAGAGCAATTTAACAAGTCAACCTAACCTCCAAATAAAACAACAACAAAATCATGGATAATTGAAGTGCGATGGGGTGTGAAAGACTTCAAAAATACAAATTTAGTTTTTTTTTTTATCACACAAAATTTATCTCATTTAAAGAAGGCATATAATAGGGTCCAAATGTCTGAGACTACCAGTGGACAATGCTTCGGTTTCGCATTTTCTCAAATCATTTTTTATTCAAGTTTTCATTCACTTATCTATGGAGCAACACACCAATGTTAATTTTGACAAGGATTTTTGATTTAGTCTTATTCTTTATCTTGAGACGAAATTGCTTAATAGTCACATTTATAGTCATATGAGTCTCATATAGTTTTAGTCAACGAAAAAGTCATTGCATTTTTGTCAACTTTTTGTCATTACTTTTAGCCATTACTTGAATCATGTAAATTTGAATCAAGGATTGAATGTGGAAAAACTTGAATAAATTATGACAATTTTATTTTTTGTATATATATAACTATAATTTTTATAAGTTGCTCTATTTTTACTACTTTTAAAGGGATAGTTCACCCAAAAAATAAAAATATATATATATAATTTATTTTTGAAAAAGAAGCAGAATAAGACAAATACGAAAGAGATACAAATTAAACCATATTTTCAGATACAGTAGGTTTACTTAAAATATTTAACATCTTTTGTTGGTTAATATTATAATGACACGGATAGGTAGGAATGTTTTCCCTTTAAGACGGAAGGCATGCAATACTGAAACACGATCAGTTTTCACCCACCTGTTCACGTTCACTGAATCCATAAACTTTATTTCCGTGAGATATTGTACATGAAAGACATTTTTACTTCTGTGTGTCTATTTTAGCACTAAGAACAGATCACGCGCTGTATATGATAACTGAAGAAGTGGAGCGTGCGCGAGCGAGAGGACTTCTATCAGCATGATTCTGCCTATCCCGCCTTCACTAATTCTAAGTTAATGCTACAAAATCGCTAGTTCGCGTTTTGGTGTCTATCCATCCACTGCAATCCAATGATAGGGACGCACATTTTTAAGAACAAGATCGTAGCCTATAGGATGTATTTTGAATGTCCGGTAGTCCTAAAATAACATTACAGTCCCATCTTGTCTTGTTAACGAAGATGCGGCGTATATTTCATCATAGTTTTTAATCATCAGATACAGTGGTGTAACTTTGCTTTGGCCAGTTTTTTATTTATTAACCTAATTTACTTGGGAACTCGGTTTAGAGTTGGAAAAACGTAATTTTCATGTTTTCAAAATTGCATTGATGTACCGTACCAGGGGCTGCACCAGAGAATTTTGTGCGGAGATGCTAGATCGTTGACCGGGGTAGCTGGGCAATTGAGGGCACCAGACTCATTCTTCACACTGGTCGCTCTTTTGCTAACAACTTTCTCAGGGTTTTTTTTGCTCAGCATGCTATTAATCCAGCGATTCTCAATTCCAGTCCTCGCACCCCCAAGCTCTGAATATTTTGTATGTCTCTCTTTGTTAACACACCTGATTCAGTTGATCAGCTTGTTAGATGTGAGCTCCATGCATGAATCGTGTTCCCATTGACATGGTCCCTACACAGTGTTCATTGCTCCCTACTCACTGAGCAGGGGAAATCTGTTGAAGTTTACCTCACTCTGGAACATTCTTTCACAGATTTGTGCTGTGCAACATCTTCACACATGGACAAGTGTGACATCATATAGCTCTGTAAATAAATACAATTTAAATCCACGTCTCGCACACTTCAGTGCACCTTCAATGGATCATATATATTCGCTTCGAACTGGAATCATGGCGGAATATCATGTGATGTCCATTCGCTGGGCATTTACATTCAAATAGAACACACGTCTGAAGCCATAAAAGAAACATACACTGAACAAAATTATAAATGCAACACTTTTGTTTTTGCCCCCATTTTTCATGAGCTGAACTCAAAGATCTAAGTCTCTTTCTATGTACACAAAAAGTCTATTTCTCTCAAATATTGTTCACAAATCTGTCTATATCTGTGTTGGTGAGCACTTCTCCTTTGCTGAGATAATCCATCTTCACAGGTGTGGCGTATCAAAATGCGGATTAGACAGCATGATTATTGCACAGGTGTGCCTTAGGCTGGCCACAATAAAAGGCCACTCTAAAATGTGCAGTTTTACTGTATTGGGGGTCCGGGGTGGGGTCCGAAACTAGTCAGTATCTGGTGTGACCACCATTTGCCTCATGCAGTGCAACACATCTCCTTTGCATAGAGTTGATCAGGTTGTTGGTTGTGGCATGTGGAATGTTGGTCTACTCCTCTTAAATGGCTGTGTGAAGTTGCTGGATATTGGCAGGAACTGGAACATGCTGCCGTACACGCATCCCAAACATGCTCAATGGGTGACATGTCTGGTGAGTATGCTGGCAATGCAAGAACTGTGATGTTTTCAGCTTCCAGGAATTGTGTACAGATCTTTGCAACATGAGACATGCATCATCATCCTGCAACATGAGGTGATGGTATGATATAATATACCTAATTAATGTGTCCTCCCTTGTGTCTTCTCTTTTTGTCTTTTTATCTTTTAGTCTTACCTCAGTTATCAGTTTTGTCCATCTATTACTTGTTGCCATTTACTATTCCAGATGGCATTTGGTGCACCTTAGAACTGAAGTCTGAGACTGTATTGTGCAACAGAATATTTTACTTTAAAGACAAAGGATGACAAGCAAACAAGAGAAAGAAAAATGGAGATGGTTAAAGAAAGTGAGACAGAAAGCACCGGACAGCCTCATTAAGATTCAGCAGCTTTCCTCACTGTCCTCTTTGTGTGGTTGTTCCAGCTTCATCTAACCCCCCCTCACTCTTTTCCTCTTTGGCATTGGCTCTCCCCTCCAGGCTCTCCTCTGATGAAGAGGAGCTGCTTCCTGATTTCATTATGGTGACTCAGTGGACGGCCGTGTGTGGTATTGTGACTCAGCTAATCGTATTGTTGTCCTGCTGTCTGAAGGCCTGCCAAGACCCGCCACTTGTATTATTAACTCTCCCACAAAGAGGGAGACCAGAGCGGAAGCAGAAAACTGGGAGGCCTCCAGCCCACTGCCATCTCCAAACTACCCCTTAGTTAGGACTACGGGCCTCTTTACATCAGGAAAGCCTATAATACCTAAAGAAAGCTATTCATTAGCATTCCCATTCATCTCAGTGACAGTTGCTCGGCTCAGTTTCAAAACCAAGTGAGCTATATTGCTATCTTTTGCCTACATGAGCAGCCACCTTCAGAGGAAGTGTCCTGACTGAAATGGAAATTCATAAGTGATTGATTTGGTATGCTCTACTTAGCACACGACTCCATACATTGGATTTTATTGGCTACATTCAAAACATACTATAGTAGGTGAAAATCAGCTGAAAAGAGTTGAATGTTGAAACACACAGTATTCATAAAACAGTAAGCAAAACAAAACTGAATGATTTAATACTTCCGACAAGATTCTTAAGTAAGTGGACACTTTACTACCCCATGAGGCCAAGAGAGAGAATTTGTGAATGGCTGTAAAGCAACAAAACTGATGCTGATAGGTCACGTGACAAAGACATGATGAATGTGGAATTTCCGGATTACATTCATATTATATTGAACATACTTTTTTTTTTTAATGGCGAATAGACAGAAAAGTGATTTTCAAGAGCGACTCCAGCCTCTCGTATCTAATGTGCCTAAGATATCCTATTTAATTTCCAGATTCAGTGTTCATATATAGTTTCACAAGTCACAAATAGTATGCAGGGAGAGTCATCTTTGATTCTGTGCCACTCATTTGCATGGAAATGAGGTCTGACCCATCCAATAGAGTAGTCTAATGCATGCAAAAGCAGCTGTTGATGTAAATGACTATATCTGTTCCACTTACTCTAATGTCATTAGACGGAATGAGTGAACTTGAGTGTTTGGTCTAAAGGAGAAAGGAGGAGTGGAGTGAGGGCTAATAAAATGAGCTAGAGTAAGTGTTCCCTATAAAAAAATAATAAAAAGTAGGGCCGTGAATTGAATGCATTCATTTGGTGTGAAAATAAATTTAAAAAGTTATCTTATTCTTTAATGTATGAGTATATCCCAGCAATGTTGATATATGTAATTAAATGTGTTCAGTTCAAGTGGCATGTAAACTGACCCTCTCTTCCTCTTTACTAGAAATAGCACGAAATAAAAAAGAATGAACATCAAAAGATATATTTCACTAAGAGGAGTCCCATATCTCCTGCTGGTACAGTGCAGTTAGTTGGCACTAATAGCATGAGATAAAATTATTAATTTGCATGGCATTTCAAGTCCGTTTTGAGCTGTCAAGAGTTATTAGTCTCTGCACCCTGTGTCTCGCTCTCCCTTTTTCCTGCCCATATACTTTTTTTCTTTTTCCCAGAGGCACATATGGGCGGCTCATCTCTGAAGCCCCTTTCCAATCCTGCTCTCTGAGGAGTCATTTTGGCTGCCCACCCGCTAGCTCGTCCACCCTTGATCGAGTGTGTGTAGGTGTGTGTGTGTTGGCACCGGTGGCATTTTTGATTAAACTCAGTTCTTTCCTTACTAATTACCCCTCCCTCAGGCAGTTGCTGTATAGTTGTGTACTTTCTCTCTCTCGTTCTCTCTAATCAAAGACCTGGAACACTCATCATTGCTATAGCAGCTGCTAATTAGTGGATACCTGGCACTGTGGCAACAGCAGGTTGGGGGGGGGGTGAGGGGGGGGCAAGACAGGGCTGGTTGATGGGAATAATGACACCGTGTCTCCTTGTCTACCTCCCACACTGAGATGATTAAATACGGACACACACTCCACCGCCAAGTGTGTGTTTTAATATAATGATTGGAGTCCTACGCGGTGATATGGAACATGTAGGATACATTTAATCACACCCTTTCGTGATGTGCTTGAGGCAGGTCCATTTATCTGCTATAGGAAGGTCGAGTCAATACTAAAATAAGAGCAATATAATTGTCTCTATAGTACTAGTGTAAAGTACTAACTCAATTGATACCCACCTGCTGTGCCTTGTACTTGTGCCTTTTCAGTAGTGTTTTCAGTGGTACTGTTATCGAGTACTTGTATCTTGACAACTCTAGTCTGCAGTTATGTGTGAGTACTATATAGCAGCATGGAGTGTGAAACTACAGTATCTGAAGGTTTTTAGGCATGCTGTGACTAGAAAGTCCCACAGTGCTGTTTGTCTGGCACATTAGTACTGCAAATAACCCAAACAGTGTTTGCGTAGATGAAAATCAAGCAATACATACTTGATGGTGGATTGTTATATATAATCACTTGTTACAGTATATATATGCTGATATAAAAAAATAATAATAATAATTCTTAATATACATTTTATTTTAGCATGTTTGTTTTTAGCATTTGTGGGGATATATATATATATATATATATATATATATATATATATATATATATATATATATATATATATATATATATATATATATATATATTCAGTATGTTTTTTTCTTATCCTTTTTCAGCCTTGGTGAGCACTTTAAATCTTCTTTCTAAAATATTAAATACTTTTTTTTATAATATTGAATATTGAGCACAGAACAAATACACGCACACATATAAAATATATTCATAAATGTATATCTATACAGTATATTTTTATTTAAATACGTTTTATTTCAGCAGCTCTTATTTATTAATTTATGTTTTTGCCAGTTGTGTCACAAATCTCCTGTTTTTTTTATAATTTATGTTGTACTTTTAAGACATCCTATAATTTGACTGATCATTCGGTCAGTTAGACAACCCATTGAGTATTTTATTTCAAAATGTAGCTCTACTTCCTCAGTTCTGTAGAGTGCTATTCTGAGTGTTTAACTGAGAAAATCTAAATGTGAGTTTGAAGAAGCTTGGAACGAATGGGAATCACAAAGATCAAATGAGAGATTGTGGCTCAGAAAAGCTAGAAAGAGAGAACATGATAGCATAGTTGAGAGGAGGACAGGATGCATGAGATGAGAGTATTGAAAGGAGAAAGAGAGAGAACGAGAGATGTGGAGGAAGGGTGATAAATCATGCTAAACTCATTAATGAGATAACGGTGGCTGAGGAATACGAAGGTTAAAGGGTTGAGAGTTATTTCCTGCCACGGTCACTGCAGTCAGTCTCACACACACACACACACACACACATATACGCATGCATATAAATGCCTGTATGTATGGCACAACAGACGTGGCAAAAGGAAGATTTGTTAATCAGAATTAACAAGATTGATGCAGGATAAGTTCAGACTTCATTTATGATTTACTCTGTGTGTGTCTGATGTTGAGGTCGGCTGGTCCTCTGCTCTTTACACATCAATCCACCTCGCGGTGACACACCACAAATAGAGCTCTCTGTGATTTACAACAAAACACACATACACATTAACCAACAAATTCATCGGCATGTCACACTCTCTCACGGTTCAGGTTCATCCGGCCGAGTATTGACTTCAGACATTGTAAAGGATGTGCTCTGGCTGGTTTGACAGCACAGATCTGTAGACTTCAAAAGCGGTGGGGCTTTTTTCTGCAGCAAAGCTTTAAGCTGATCTCTGCTGAGCTGACTGCTTTGAATTTACACTCAATTCAGCCTCCATTGAGTGACGGTGTTGGTTGGGCAGTTTTTCTCCTTGTTTTCTAGCCTCCTTTATTGTTTTGTGCTCTGCTGAGCTTTCATCTTTCTGGATTTCTCACATTTAGCTTGTTTAAGGGTGTTTCCTCTATTTATTTTGCCATGTAAACTGTAAAGTTTAAATGCACTTTTTAAACTCTCATTAGTATTTTTTTTTGTTATATTAAAAATATTTATTAATTTATTAATTTGTTTTTTATTTTATTTATTTTTTGATAAATTTCCAGGTGGATTGATAAATGATCAATTAGCGTCGCACACCTGTAGGTCATAGATAGGTGCCTTGGAAAAAAAGACTAATATAGTCAAAATATGAGAAAAAAATAAAATCCTGCACACTATTAACTTGCAAAACAATAATAATAATAAAAAAAATACTAAATACCCGCGCCATTAAAGTATTTTTTATTCTTTTGCAAGTTGATAGTGTGCAGGATTTTCTTGTTTTCTCAGGTGGATTGATAAAACAGCTGTGTGCCCTTATTCCCGGAGGTTGTGTAAAGTCAGCCAGTCAGATTAGAGTTTGCCAGGTCCAGAAAGGACCCGTCTTTAAATGAGTGGTCCGTCTGGAGGCTGGATATGTTGCACCAAGTTATAAGGTCCAAGGAGGTCCATTATGAAATGTATTATATAACAGCAGTTTAGATTGCAAAGGCTGCTTACAAATACTCCTGAATTGACAAATCCAAGCAGAACTTTATTGGATTGTGGGCTGAGGATTGATCAAACATTCCTTTATGGCGTATTCTATGATCTCTGTCTCTGAAAAATTACCTTCACAAGTGACTCTTTGAATGATACCTTGAGATGTTGGTTATTCAATCTGTATTTCTTGTCCTCTTGACTTATCTGTCTGTTTTCACCTCTAAACTAGAAAACGAGACGGAAAAAAATGTGTTTTCCCTCCTCCTTCCCTCCCCTCGCTTATGATAAATGGATGGTGAGACGCTTTTCTCAGATTTGACTTTTTGGACAGGCTTCAAGGCAACAGTTGCGAGTGTGTTTAGAGAATGAAGTATTGAACAATTAGTGTGTCGCTAAATGCCGAATTCAACGCTGTCACTTTGGATGTGTTCAGCTTCTTTCTCACCTTTCTCTCTCTCTCTCTCTCTCTCTCTATTGCACGCGTTTTACTTTCTTGTGTGTTGACTTCTTTACAAACATAAAAACATTTTAAAATTAAAAACATTTAAAAGTTCAGCCCCTAAACTTTTGAATGGTAGAATACATAGCCAACTGATATTTTTATTTCTTTTTTTTATTAGTATTTTTAAAACACGACTTGATGTTACTGTTTTTATTATGTTTTTAATTTTATTCAGCATATTTTCTGGAGGTCAGGGACAATCCGGTGTCACAGCGTAGTATAAAACTCCAGAAAACCATTCGGAAGGATGCGTTTTGCTCAGACGTGTGCTTCGATGTGGATCTGAAGTGGCGTATCAGTTTGAAGCGATGTCATTAAGAGGCTCTTATCATCGTCAAACAGAGTCTGCTCCTCACGGCGGAGGATTGTTAAAGTTGCACCGGCTGGCCTCCCTCTGGGTAGGATGGTGTATCGATAATCCCGCCTGTTAATACCTGCACACACACACACACACTAACACACAGTCATGATCTTCTGCGCTCAGGGAGGAGATACTATTGAATAGAAAGGGCCTCCATTTGAAAAGCTCGACCAAGAAGATAAAGTCATTCGCTGTATAGCATGTCGAACAAGACCGGGAGAGGAAATTGAAAGAATTGTTCTACTAGGCAGACTCATTTACAAAAACCAGATAGTCCTTGTATAATCCTCCCTTGCTCTATGGCAAATAATGGGCAGCACCAAGCTCTGAAGGAGATTCTGGGCCTGCTGTCCCTCATCTGCACTAATTTTTTTTTAATTTGTCACATTTTGGGACACGTTGTCCCTTTTTTCCCTTTTCTTTCCATCGGCCAGCGGAAGCCAATGGCAAAGCTTACACGTAGTGGCTTCGAAATGACATGAAATGAGGGCTAAAACGTGTTCTTTATCTCTAACTATTGGCCCGTGGCTACACAAGGACCTAATAAAGCCGTGGCTAATGTGTGTATGCACGTGTGTGCGAATGTGTACGGGAGTCAAGCGGATGGTTAATTAGCTGTGAATGTGTGGTTTTGAAGAGCTTAGCGTTGGACTCCAGATCCTCATTATCTCTGTAACACCAGCGTTCCCTTTCCGCTGTCTCCCCTCTCCTCATACTAGTGTTATTCAGCAGCACCCAGAGATAAGCACACACACACACACACACACTCATCACCAGTGTTGGACACATCCCCAGTCACTAAAACCTTAATATGAGCTCTGTTTGTGTATTGTCATTAGGTTGTATGTGTGTTCCCTCAGGGAGCGATTAAACAGGGCAGGGCTTTTGTTTTAAGCCTTTGTGTTTTCATAATTCTTTGACAGCCGTGAATAACCTGAACTTCCCGCTTTAAATTGTACTGGTCATAGGATGGGTCTGTTCCAGAACCGATATTGTAACCGCGATGGAACCTTCAGTTTGAAACATTCTACATAGACAGCAACTCATTTAGGCCACACAGATTGTGCTCTTCATGTGGAAGGTTCGACTGGGCTGATTACAGTAAATGTCTTTAGCATGTTGCTAAGCTAACAGTTTCTGATCTCTGAGTATCACTGGTATATGCTATTGGTATAAGCCATATTTTCACAGTAATTCAATTTATTATTAAAATATATGTTTAAAAGCAAAATTCTTGGAGAAAACCTACATTACACATGATGCTGTACAGAAAATTCCACCAGACTCGCAAAGTGCGCCAAACAAGCTCTTAGCTCCGCTCACTTAAATAAAGCAAAGCAAAAGACATAATTGTCTCCCTATGCTCTCAAAATTTTGTGTGGGATGCGGGAGAATAATTAGGTTGTGCTCACACTAGGCAATTTGAACCTTGCTGGAGCGCGTTTGAACACCAAACATCTAGCAGTCCCTGGCTCGGTTGGAAAAGGTGGGCAAGAGCACGGTTCAGTTATATATAGATCATTGACTGTGAGTGCTAACCACGCTGGAGCGCAGATCTTCTGATACATGCTGCATGATTGCATAAATATTTCTGAGTGGCAAAAGTGATAGATCTGTAAAGAAATATATTGTGAGAGGGACATGTTACCATGTCCCATACAACTCAAAATAATAAAATACAAAGTTAACAAAACGATTCACTCCACTGTGTTGAGCAAGATGCTTCTCTGCTGTCTTCGAGTGCTATTGGAAACTTCCCATTTCTAAAGTCTAAGTCATGATTACGAGCTTGTTGCATTCTTTTCTGTTAAAAATAAGAGTGGACGGTGGTTTGTGAATGTTGATGCTTAGCCTAAATGATTTGATCGAGAGCATCCCTTCCTGTGACCCATGACTTGTCTGTATGTTTATTCAGAGCCAGTGAGCAAAGGACTTTCTTAAAAATAAAATACTGCGTTAACGTGTGATAAAATAATTGTCAGTGTTAATTAATTAATGCATTAATGTGAAATGCGTTAACTTGCACAGCCCTAATATATGTATGTACTGAATGTGTATGTACTGAATGTGTGTGTGTGTGTGTGCATATTTTGCAAAAAAGTTAGTTTAGCTTCTATAGATACAAAAATGTATAACATATAATCATATAATAGTTTGTTATTTACATTGTACCTAGTTGGCTTGGTTCATATGATAAAAAAACATCCAGAACCATTGCCACTGAAAAAGTGGGTGGCCACAAATGTACATTAGAAGAGAATGCAGTGCATTCTGAGAGGCCTTCTCTGGAAAAAATATATGAGCTAATGCTTTGTCCAAAATGTTGTACCTTGATAGGCAACATAATAATGAACAGCCTACACATAAAGAGCATGTATATGGTTCCTCTTGTAATGGGTCCTCATTCTGACCTCGGTAGCTCAAAGGTCTTAGAAGTGTTGTGTTCAATATATCATCACCATGGTAACGGTGTCATTATCTGTGCAGTGGCATGACCTCAGAGGTCACAAGGCCGATGTGATGATTTGAATGAAAGAAAAGGAATGAATGAAAGCAAGAGAGGGAAGCAATCTGAAACATGCTGCTCTGATGGAGCGTCGCCGTATGGTGGTGTGTGTATTATTGAGTTCTTACGTGTGTGAATGACCTGCAGATTATGGGTCATTATGATGGAAAGCGGCTCATGTAGTGTGATATCACAGGACTTGCTACGCCAGCTCGAGGCAAACATTCCATTCTGTGAACTAGTTAGAGGAAGGCTGGCATTGAATAGGCACACAAGTAATTAATATTTCAAGGATTTTCTATGCTTCCAATTTTAAACTGCCCAGAAGGAATGGAAGCGCAGTTATGTGCCGAAGATTTTGCATCTAAAACCCAGAAAAGCACTTGAAAGATTAAAGTCTGCAGTTGGTGGACTGTTTCATTTTGTATTACAAGCAGCATTCTTGGAAAACAAGCCATTTATTCACTGGGAAGCCAGAAATTTTCTTTCTAGTCATATAATGAATTAAATGGCATTTCTTTTTTGTGTTAGACAACCGTAATTTCGAAATTCAAAGAGCTAAAAAGTAAGAGCCAGCGATGATGAAACCAGAGAAGAAGAAGAAGAAAAAAAAAGTGATGTGTAATCCAGCACAGGGAATTAAATCAATCAGTGAATCTTTTTTCTTTTTAACCAATTCATTCCAACGAGCAAACCAGTCTGCTAAAAATCGACTGAATGCCGCTAGAAAGATAAAAGCTACTGTATTTTAAAAAAGCTAAGCTACTCCCTTGTGAAAAAATTACACTTAATTGTATTGAATGTTCACTTTCAGTGTACTTCAAATCAATTCACAGTTCAATTAGGACATTTAAATATCTTTTATAAAAGTGCCTTGGAAAAAAACATTACTGGTGAGCATCCTGAGACGAATAAATAACACTGACATATTTTAAGATATGTCACCACAAGTTTATTTCATTTAAAACAAGCTAGACATGGATTTTAATCTGAGACTAGGTGTAAATCTATGAAACCGTGGGCATACCTTTTGTTTTAAAATATATTTCAAATCATTTTAAAATATATTCGTTTTAATAATCTTTTCCCATGCTTTTAATGTAGAACACTTGATGTTTTGAGTAACATGTAAAGCACATGTAAAGTACTCGATTATAATTTAAACTGCAGTGTTATGTGATATTTTAATTAAATATACTTTAAATCTGCTTAATCGCACAATGAATTATAACTGTGTAATTACAGATATATTCAAAACATACACATCTCAATGGAAATTACATTAAATATTGCACATTTAATTAATAAGTTCATACTTAGGTCTGGCTAATAATATTTATTATACATTTTAACGAAAATGCATTTTAATTTACAGTAATAACTTGCAATTAAGTGCCCGGAAACATTACATTCAGTTTGCAAAAGTATATTATTTCTGTTATAGTCCTCTTATTGAAAGTATGCTGAAGTGTACTTCATTTTCGTAAATGTAAAATCCACACGTTCAGTTTTAAGTGTGAAATCATTACATTTTGCGTTGGCACATGACATTAGTTTGATAATGAAAGCTGCCCATTAACCTCATTCAAAACTTTTTTAACAAAGGAACCTCCTTCTCAAAGTTTGTTTAAAACGTCACTGACAACCCTTCATATTTCAGCAGGGAAAACAGAACCTCACAGTCAGATGGGTTGTCATAAGATGTCATCCACTGTTGCAACTCTCGAGTTAACTGCCGGGCCCATGGGGGTGCGTCTCTCCTTCCCCCTGTGCATGCGGCGTGTGGCGTGTGTATTGTGTTAGTGATGTTTTAATGATTCTAGATGAAGTGGGTGGTGAGGGGAAGATTGCCACTTGCAGTAGATTTCAGCAGATGATTGCTCTTCAGCAGCAGGAGGCTGACATTAGTGCCGAAACCCTGGTGTTTCAGCCATCAGCATGGAGGACGACTCGCTCCGAGCTTTTGACCTATTTTATGTCCTCCGATCCGCTCTCTGGTTTAATGTCACTCTTCATTTGGATGTCCATTCAGTGTTTGAAGGCAGTTCTCTGTAGCTGTCCTTGGATTTTTAAGTTTAAATTGGTGTTTGGATATAACTATGTTGCTTTCAAACTATAGGTTTTGGTGGACAGCTGGGTTCAGTTGACCATAAATCTTGGTTTGTTTGATTAGTGGTAGCTGCAAAACTCAGGGAGGCACCAAAAAATCATGCTTAAGTCCTTTTTAAAAGGGAGGCATGAAGTTTGAACTCAGAAAAAAAAAATAATACAAAATGTCTAAGTATAACCTTGTTGCTGTAATGCTAGAGGTTTTGGTGCACACCTGGGTTCACTTGACCATAAAAGTCAATTCATTTGATTTGATTTATGTTAGTCGCAGAAATCAGGTAGGCACCAGAAAATCATGCTTAAAAAAAGGAGCCTGTGGAAATGAAATTGTTTGCATCAGGCAGTTCAAATGTCTCAATGTCCTTTTTTGTTGTTGTTTTTTGTCCGAAGGTTCTTCAGCACCACCATGCAGTTCATGAGATTTCCTACATTGCAAAAGATATTACGGACCACCGAGCCTTTGGTTATGTGTGTGGGAAAGAGGGAAACCATCGATTTGTGGCCATCAAAACGGCTCAGTCTGTAAGTACTTATATGAAAAGGGTCAAAAATTGGACTGTGCATATGTGTGTTGTTGTACAAACGCTATATTTCCAAGAGTATATTTCAAAAACTGTGAGTGTATTTGCTGCTATGACTTCTTCCACTCCTCTGGAAAGACTTGATCTCTGTGCCTCTGTCTTGCATCTTGTCTCTGCTGTTGTTTGTTTTGCTGCTGTTCTTTGTTGTTGCATTGCTCTAGTCTGCAGTGCTGCAGTTCTATGGCTGTTGCTCAGTTGATTTCCATACCAGGTCGATGAGTATCTGCTGTCCTCTCTCTTCCCCCATCCATTGCTCTCTTGCTCTGAAATACAAGTGACTCAGCAAACACATGAAGATAAAAAAAAATGGCAGCATGTTCCTGCATGCATGCTATATCCCACCAGAAAACAATTTTTACTCACTCTTGACACGGTTATGGTTCTCATACAGTATATTAATTATCACAATCCCATGTTGTCATGTCCTGCTGTTTCTCCACATTCTCTTTTTTCTCTCTCTTTTTCTTCTCCTCTTTTTGCCCTTATCCTCTTTTTACTATGGCAATATATCCCTCAATTGTTCGGTCATAAATGCATTGTGCTTAATTTCCAATCAAGCCGTTATTTTGTCCAATTTGCATAAAGTGTGAAAATATTATTTAACGGTGTATATCTAGGATACATTAATGCCAGTTATGAAATAAGCTTAAGCCTTTGAGACATTTTATTCCAATTATTACAATGTCATATGTCATTTCCAACATAAAATGCTATTAAATACTAGGGGGTCGGCCGATAATTTATGCGCATCTCGTCAGTAAAGCGTGTTCTCTAATCAGCAGTAAATTCCATCAGGTGCGTGATTTCACATAGAAATGTTAACTGAGAAGATGCGCAAATAAACGCTGAAAATGAACGTGGATTTGCGCAGCTTCTCCGTTAACAACGGCTCTGTGTAGTAACAGCTGCTCTATGTGAAATCACGCACCTGATAGAATTTACCGCTGATTAGAGAACCGGCTTTACTGACGAGATGCGCATTAACGATCGGCTGATCGAATAAAACTGTGAAAATCAAATAGTTGAAGAAACACCCATATACCATACTAAAAGATGAAATGATACTGTATCATATACTACAGTAGTCTTTCTTCATGTCTTTACCTGTGAACACTCTTTCTTCTCATATTGCTTTTCATTGATGAGAGTTTTCTGGAATAGGCAGCAGAAAAATTCCCAAGGTGGATTTGAGGACAAACGCATGCTTCAGAATTTCATTCATGTATTTATTGAGATATAAGTGACATTTAGGCTGTGCTGGGCAGGAGATGCATGTTTAATGCTAACATGAAGCTTTGATGCTAACTACAAAGAGTGAAGTTTGACCTGACCCAGCCCCTTTAAATGGAAAGCACTTTCTTCTGTCACCTCTCATCTGACAGACTTAAGAGCAGCCGAAGCAGAGGTTAAGAGGTCTTTATGTCTTTTCCAAGATACTCTGATACTCTGTTATGTCTTTTGCTCTGAATTGCTTGAAGAGATGTGCAGAAAATACAGCGGATCTTCAATGTGGACCCTTCTTAAGAAGATCATGTCACTTCTTCCTCTTTGTCTCTATAAATCTGTCTCTGCATGTGTTCCCAGGCTGAGCCCGTGATCCTTGACCTCCGTGACCTTTTCCAGTTGATTTTTGAGATTAAACAGAGGGAGGAAATCGAGAAGAAAGCTCAGAAGGACAAGCAGTGCGAACAAGCTGTTTATCAGGTAACACACTCACACTAAACCTTCACACTCACATAAACTCAAAACCCCGAAGAGAATTTACAGTTTTGCATGCTTGGACATAAACTGCATATACGTCTGCCAGCGAATGAGAGCGCTGTAAAAGAGAAACAATAACAAACTCCAAAGGGAATAATGAAATATGCAATAGAAAAGGATGAAAATACAGAAAACAACACATTTCCAAGAGGGCTTATTTATTATTTATCTCAGAGAATAGCGTAATTAGATTTACATGAGGCCGGGTGCACACTGATGTCACAAACAGTTTATAATAATTAATAACATAGTAATATTTATTACATTTCTAAACTGATAAATATATTTAGCAAAATGATTTATTATATTTTATAGCATTTCAATTATATTATTACTATTTATTTATATTTGTTTATATACAGTAAATGTATCAATCAATAAATGAATGTATATTACAATATACATACACCATACCACATTTATAGTGTATCATACTATATGTGTATTAAATATTAAATATAATATTAATTATTACATCAATATTAACATTACATTAGTAGGCAAAATTATATAGTGAGCACCTGGCAGCTCTTTCCCCTTTCTCTGTCTGTTGAATCTACATTTGTGTTCCTGTTCTCACTGCCTGATGTCAAAAATGCTTTTGCTCTGTTTTGACATGAATGACCAAAGATTGGCCTCTTTTTCTCGTCGTCATCTTCTCTCCCGTTTCCCTCTTTCTCTACTCTCCTTCCTCCAATCACCCCCTCTCTGTGCGATCACTCCTGCAGACCATTTTGGAGGACGATGTGGAGGATCCTGTGTATCAGGTAACGCTTTGAAATACAAAGTTAATCATTATGTCTGCCTGAACGTCAGCTGTCAAATTAGTGTGCCTCTCACTGTCACTTTAAACAGGGCTCCCTGTTCAATAATATGTGTTTAATCTCATTTACAGAAAGAAATAATTTCTCTCCATTCTCTCTCTTCTCACTCCTCCTGAATTAATAAGACCTTGTATTTCATAATTTCGTACATAGAAATGAATGGTGAATCCTCGCTGTAATGTGTAGTCAAATTTTCCTTTTCATAAATTGGGTGTAAGACTTTGATGCAATAGTGATTGTGGGAGCCTCCTTAGTTTTGTACTGAAAACAGACAGCTTTAACACATCTCATCTGGGCTGCGTGTGTGTGTATGTGTGTGTGTGTTTACATGCATTACATTGTCTTTCCGTATTGTCCGTTGTGCATCATGAATGAATATGGAATGTAATGTATATGATTGGAGTATATCTTTAAATAGCAAACTTGGATATCCTTTAGCCATTAGTAACAAAGTAGCAGAGAAATGAGAAACATTGCTTCTAGCACTTCGCTTATATTCAGTCATTATTAAAAGTAGCGCAGACCTGGTAAGCATTAACAATTTGCTGTTAAGAGGGCTGCAGAGGAAAAAGAATTAGCCAATGGCTAACTGTGTAATAAAATAAATCAGCCAATGGCGACAGTGCTTCGTAAATGGGAACGGCTAAGCCATTAGATCTAATGCCACAGAAAATGGAGACGATTCTGCTATTAGTGCAAATGTGGTCTTGAAAAGACAGGAGTTAGAGATTAGCTTGAATGCTGCTTGCCAAAAATCGCTTTCTTCTCTGTGTGGTCCATGTGTGTTATTGAGGAATATTTCACAGATATGGGTTTTAACGGCTCTGCCATTTAACAAAATAGTCTTAAAGCTGCAGTTTGCTAGCTTCTCAAATGCAGACAAACACTGGGAAAGTTGCGTTACCCCTGCTAAGCTAACATTAGCATACCTCATTAAAGAAACATGCAGCATTGTGTTTTACACTGTGATTTATTTCTCTATAATGTTGTAAAATTCATTCCATTGCCCTGTTTGCAGGTACAGAAACAGGGGTATGGATACACAGAAAAAAAAAAAATTGGGATGATAAAAAATACAAATATATGCATGAGGCATAGGTTAGAACGAACACCTCATAATTCTTCCCTCTGAAAGGATTCTTATTATTCTCTGTACGGAAGTTGTAGTTGCAGTGAAAGCTGAACTTAAGTGACCATAATGATTTGCAGAGGCCAGTGCATGTTGCTAAAGGTCAAGATGGTAACCATAGGGCCTTTCGCACAGGGGGAACCTTTTCATAGTACTAGAACTAATTGTGGAACTACCCACTTTTGGGCGTTTTCGCAGTGCCATGATTTAAAACGCTGTGTAAACATACTATAAGAATTGTGTCAACTTATTTCGCAAGTATAGAGAACAGCGATAGATGGATGGATGCTGAAGTGCAGGCACTTGTAGCACATGTAGTACTGCCAGTTTTCATTGGAGATTCTTAGTCCTCTTTTCCGTTCTTTCAGTGCATCAACATTCCATGTCCATTATTGTGAAACCCGCGAGACACAACAAAAACACACCTCCAATCACAGCGTTCTCCATCCTCCTGTTGTTTACATTGTTGAACGGCATGCAAATGACATCGCTGTTGACCAGCTTACGTTACTTCCTAGTACACACTGTCAGTGCGAATGCAACCCTTTTAATGTTACTGGGAAATAGTTCGCGCAAAATCGCTCCAGTACTTTAGTACTGTACCTTTAGTTCTGGACCTAAAGCGGTGCGAAAGGCCCTCATGTCACAGCTTCAGCTTTTAGTCCCTCATTGTTCCGAGGGCCACTGCGCTGCTCCTGGGGCCACTGTTGATTCTGTGTGATCAATCAGTCTTCTTCCTTTTCTCTTTTCATTTTCTTTTCACACTCACCTTTTTCCTGTCCCTTTACCTTTTTATCTTTCTCTGCTGCCGATGTTGTAGTACATTGTATTTGAGGCGGGACACGAGCCCATCCGTGACCAATCAGAGGAGAGCATATATCAGGTACACTACCAAATGTTCTTAATAATGATACCTTTTAAATTGATCATCACTTAATCAGACATGTCAATATAATGTGCAATGAAAACTATAATAGACATTCACCAGTAGTAATAATTTAGTTTTTATTAATATAGTACAGAACATAATAAACAATTCAGAGTAACTAGATGTCAAGATAAAATTGTTTGTGACAGCATTTTAGTTCAGAGAATTTGAATTTGTTTTAAGCTATAAAAGAGGATAAGAGTTAAAATATTCATAAAAAATTTTGAAAAGTTTTTTCTTAAATGTATTACAATAGATTAATTAAATAAAAAGGTTAACAATGAATTCATAAAATGTTTTTCATAAATTATGTTATATTATAATGTTTTAATAATATTTAACATAATGCATGCTAGTATAATATATTAATATTGCCAAATACTTATTTTACAAGTTCTGTCCAAAATGCTTAAATAAATGAATGAATAAATAAATAAATAATAAATGAAAATTACAAAAGGTCAAAATATTTTGAGTGATTACTTCATCTGATTAATATTTCAGATTATTCCCTTGCTTGAAAACTTGGTGCAGGATTTTCTTTTAAACAATTATCACACAGAAATTGTTAGTACATTTCACACGAAAAAAGCAAGTAACACATTAAATCAAACTTTACATTTTGAATTTAATTGTAACTTTGAAAAATCATTTACACTATATTGCAGTCTTTAGGGAGTGTTGAAATTGGTTGTTGTCCACCACACAATACGATTTGTCAGTTTGATAAATTATATACATCCAACATAAACCTATCATTAAAAGCTATCAAGGACCGGTTTTGATAACAAACAGCAAATAGGGACCCTCTAAATAAACCACCATTCTTCTTTAGATAAGACTTTAGAAGAATCCCAGGTTTTGATTTTTGTTTTCCACTGTGTAGCTGCCAAAGACCCACCTGTGAATTAGAACAGAGTGCTACACCAAGCCACACTAATTCAGCATGACGGCCCTTTCAAAGATTTACACCCAGCAATGTTTCGTGCTCCGGGCTCCATGACCATGACAACAGCAGGTGTCTTATCCTCAGGTGCTGCTTTGTTTGGTCACCTGTGGCTTGAATTAAAAAGTGACACTGCCCAGCAAAACAATAAACACATCAGTGCCCCAACACTTTGACGGTCTGTCTCCTCCACAGCTTCATCCATGTCCGACTTAACATCACAGTTAGTTAAGTAGATATTTTAAGGCTTGAAACACCATTATGGACCAAATTATGCCTTCTAACTACTCAAATGTCTGCACAGCTCTCAAGCCCTAAACTGACACTTCACAAACTCCTTCACTTGTTGCTGACATCAGGACAGATATCAGAAACTCGGGAGCATGAAAGAGGCATCTGCTTGCTGTCACATCTTTAAAACCAGGATCAGCTAACACCTGATCGCATCTCATATAAAACAAAAAGCCAGATTGGCCCAGTCAAATTGAATCTGTGTAAACATCACTTTTGATATTTGATAACAGCGATGAAATAGGGAAACCTAAATGAACAAAACAATAAATTTGTGTTCTCTGATGTCCACAGTCAAGACTGAAGATATATATAAATTATCTAATTAAATATGCATAAATGTCAATACATTTTAAAGAACAGAAATATATACATTGGATAAAGCCAGGTTCGGCATTTTTATTTCATTTTGTTGTCATATAATAAAGTTAAAGTGGGCATTTTTTGCATCTCTTTTTATCATTTCATAAAATACGGTCAACAGCCAGAAACTTTATTTTTCTTTAAAACATTGCCTGTAAAGATGTTGTAATTGAAGATGCAAAAACATAGTGTAATAATGAAGAATTTAAGCGAATTGAGTCCAAAATCTCAAAATTTACCTGTGCCTAAAAATACAAAAGTTTTTCCTGTCTTGAGAAAAACGAAGACACTACTATTTGTCTCTAAACTTAATAAAATAACACAAAACAGCATCTCAAAGCTAGATAAGTTCCTTAACCAAAGCTAATAGTATGCAGCAAAAGTAACCTTGACCTCCAGCGGGCCCCTTGGATCCCAAGTCATTTTGGCTCTGGCAAACTTTGGGACTGATGCTGAGTGTAGGGAGCTTTCCAAGGTCTGCACAGAGAAATTACTCTGCTGTGAGTGGAAGCAGCAGGTCTCTCCTCTGCCCTTTCTCCAAATGAAAGAGTGAGAATGATTAATCGTTGCTGTCACTATGTGATCTTTGAATAACAGAAATGGAAAGATCACTTCAAATATATGATCAAATAAAAACACAGCGGCAATCAGTCTCTCAGCAAGAGGGAAATTAAGAACAATGGCAAATTAGACAGAGAGAGAGAGAAGACGTTGAAATACCAGAGAATGAAAGGATCTGCATCTTTAATACCGTGCATTGTGAAGATGAATTGAAAAATCCTCAGTACAATAAAATATGAAAATATTTTTTTAGTTTTTTTACTTTTTATCAAAAATGCATTTTTGTTATAAATAAAACATTTATCATAAAGAAATTAGCGTTTCTAGCTAATTTAATTTCTACTATTTGCATCTTGCATTTCATTATTAATTCAAACACATTATACACAGACAATGACTTATTTTGCTCTCCAGGAAGCATAAAATTAGCATTCTGCATTGACCTTGTAAAATCTCCTGCTGAAATCTGAATTAATGTTAACTTGTCATGTTAACTGTGCATTTGGCTGGGCTCCCTGTCCACACCAGGTCCCTACCAGCCAACAAAAGGAGGGAGTTTATGACGTCCCAAAGCGACATCCAGTGAGTGGACCTGTGTGTGTTTGTTTATGTGACTATCCTGTGCCTCTCTCTGGCAAACCTGTCAATAGAGTTTGTAAACCACCAAGCATCAAGCATGTCCCTCTCCCTGTCTCGAGTCTTGTGAGGAGTTCAGCAGCACTCATTCCCCGGCTTACAGTAAATCGCATAGACTGTGCACTCTTAATTTCCCCCTGGTGTTTGTGTGTTTTTGGCTGGTTGTATATATGTTTGTGTTTGTTTCTTAACGGCTGATCATTTTCTTTGTGAAAATCTAATTGTTTGGGTTGTGGGTATTATGTGATCGGTCGGTTATGCATGATGTACGCTTGTCTTCACCCCATCATAAGGACAGCTGGTGTGTTCATGATGGCATACCAGCCTTGGGAATCACTCTCATGAACTCTCATTCTTACCCTTATGTTATTCTAAAACTGTATGATTTTATTTCGTCCGTGGAATACTGAGGTTTTGAGGAATATACTCACTCTTTTTTTATGCAGTTAAATTGACAGTGAGTCAAGCTTTGAAAACAACAAAGCACCATAAAATGGTCCATATGATTCACAAATAATATATGATTATGATATGAGTTTTGTGTGAGAAACAGGCAGAAATATAAGTCGTTATTCACAAGACCTTGAATGTACAACACAAGTCATACACTGAAACAAACATTTTTGTAGAAACAATTTTCTCTCAGAAATTGCTGTTTAGCAAATAATTGCAAATAAACTGCAAGTACCATTGAATTAAATGTTACATTTAGTGTTTTCTTTCAAAATGTACTTCAACAATCTTATTTTCTTAGAAAAATAAATAAATTAAATTAAATGTTTATGGTACTTTGAAGATAATGGTATTGAAAAGAGCAACTAGAACTTCCTCCAGACATATATATATAAAAAATAATTCCCATTTGTGTTCCACTGAAGAATTAGTCATCGAAATTTGAAACAACATGACAGAACTTTAATTTTGAGTGAACTTTCCCTTCATTGCCACACCATGAATGTCCATTAATCATGCATGATCTACAATAAAAGATGAAAAGTCTGTGTAGCTTATATGGGTTGGCTGATAAAGTCATTTAAATGAGAGAAAGCACATTTTAACATGAATGTTTGATTGTGCTGAGATTATTGCTCTCTCTCTCTTTAAATGGTGGCCGATTGCTTGCCATGCTATTTGGCTTCAACATTAATACTCTGATATGTAAAAATGGCTGATCTTTTCATGTTCTGGTCAGTGTTTCTGCTGTCTGTACCTCTTTTGTGTTATAGCTGCTCTGTTTTTTCAGTCGTAGCTCAGCTAAAAATCTAAACCCCCACCCCCATACAACACATACAACCCCAGCAAAGTCCCTAAAGTTGGTTGATCTGTCCAAATTATTCAGTTGTTTAGGTCCCTCCAGACCTGGAAAACAATGTTTCAGTTGGATTTTCCTCATCTCAACCCCACATATCACCAGTGTTGGGTGTAACGCGTTACAAAGTAACGCGTTACTGTAATAATATTACTTTTTTCAGTAACTAGTAGTGTAAGGCATTACTCGTCTGAAAATGGTAATATTATTACAGTTTTCCCAAGCTAGTTACTTGCGTTACATTTGCCAGTAGCACCTTCATCACACACAAGGCACACAACACAGAGAACAGAAGGGAAGGGAAGGAGGGCGTGAATGGAACAGTGATTGGTCTGGGTTTGGCACGAGGTATCATTTACCATCACTGATTGGTCGACAGCCGGCAGCAGAGCGGCACGCTCAGACAGATGGGGAAAAATGGAAGCGTCAACAACGGCAAGCTCTTTTTCAGAGGAAGGTTCCCAGCAACAGAAAGCTAGTTTCGACGGGTGGAGATTCAGTAATTATTTTGTAGGAGTGCTCCGATCACGATCGGCCGCTCGTTAATGCGCATCTCAGTAAAGCCGGTTCTCTAAAGCGGTTTATTCCATCAGGTGCGTGAACCATATATTCATACAACCGTGCCAATAAACGCTGAAAATGAACGTGGATTTGCGCATCTTCTCAGTTAATAACGGCTCTGTGTAGTAACAGCTGCTCTATGTGAAATCACGCACCTGATGGAATTAACCGCTGATTAGAGAACAGGTGTACTGACGAGCAGTAATATAAGTGAGTTGTGTAAACAGTGATTTATGTGACTTCAATTATTTCTTATTAAACTGAAATCGAAGAGTAAAAAGTATTTTTTGGAAAAACCACATCCTGGTGTTAGTCTTCATATGCTGCTGAATAGTGTTAACACGGATATAGAAAAATAAGGAGTGCAAGAGATTGATTCCTAATGTCAGTTTATTTTTAATTAATACTACAGTAGTTCGGTTCCCTTTACATCTTTAACTACCCGTTAATTTATCAATTGAATGGGTGACCTATCCTCATTAATAGAGCAAACATTTGCCCCCCCTGAGAGAATTGGCAGGAGCCTCCCCTGATAAAGACCCTAAAGAACACTCCTCCTTTGTATGTTCTCCCTCCATCTGATGCATCTCAGGCAATTATAGAGTAATTAAGAAAAAAAGATGTAACTAGTAATATAACTAGTAATATAACTAGTTACTTTCTCCAGGGAGTAATAAAGTAAAGTAAGGCATTACTATTTTTGAGAGTAATATGTAATATGTAATATATTACTTTTTTGAGTAACTAGCCCCAACACTGCATATCACCTTGTGCCACTGTCTGGCATCTCCTCCTCTCGCCTCTTCCATCATGTTTTCAAACACCTACTCACTCTTTTCTCTCTTCCTCGCTCACATTTTCAGCCTTCTTCCTCTTTCCTATTTCAATCCAAGTCGTCTGGCCTCTTGATCCTGCTTTGGCCAGCTTTTTCATTCCTGTCTAAGCTAAATCTATACACCTTTAACACATAAAATAACTCCCTCGGCTCTACAGAATTGGCTTTTGAACCACTGTAAATCTGTTTTATACTGCACATGTGCACATACATTGTGGATCTGAACTTATTTTTCTGAATTATTTTTAAATGCATTTTTTAAATTTATTTTTAGCCACACATTAGGATGCAAATTCACTAAACAGTTGCTCTGCTATTGTCATTGCCATTCTTAGCTCAAGCATACTGTTTTTTTTTTTGTTTTTGTTTTTTTTAACAATTGTATATTGTGTAATGTATATTATAATTAAAAATTGAGCTTTATTGACAAAAAAAAGAAAGAAAAAAAGCAATATTTACTTATCATTGCCTGGGCTATGTTGCAAAATTTATTATTAAAATTCCAGACATCTTTTTTTGGTAAAAAAGATACTTGTTTACATTTACTACTAATGATGGAAATAATGATCAAATAATGAAGAAGAGTGGAAATTAGCCTTTCATTTATTTATTTTTGTGTGTGTTGTTGTTGTTTTTTTATTTTGTCTTGTCTTGTCTTGTTATTTGTTTTGTGTTGTTTTATTCTGTTGTTTTTTTCATGTTTTATTTTTATTATTCTGTTTGATTTCTTTGTTTTGTCTTGTTTTTTGATTTGTGTTGTTTTGTCATGTTTTTTTATTCTGCTTGGTTTCTTTGTTTTGTCTTGTTTTTTTTGTTGTTGTTTTTTTTGTCTCGTTTTAATCTTGCTTTTTATTTTGTTTGGTTTTGTTTCATTTTGTGTTGTGTTTTTTAATGTTTTGCTTTGTTTTATTTTGTTTAATTTCTTTTTTTTTTATTATTATTATTCTTATTTTATTCTTAGAGAATCCCCTCTATTATACAGTATGTCTGGCTGCTTATGAAGTGATTTGTTGATATAGTGTTGTTACAACACTCATTAGTGTTGTTCTTTTTTTATACTACCTTTCCATGTATTATTTAAATTCATAGCTGTGCTTCCCAGTTGGTCGCATGCCTCTGGCTATATGACATATAAGACATTAACACTCCAGCCGTAATGAAATGGGCAACACTAAAAGCACACAGGACACTGCAAAGATAATTATTATCTCTGAGGGGACGATTAATTGATAGTCGTTTGAAGTGATAATGATGATAGAAAAGTAGGCTGATGAATTGTGACAAAATTAGCCACATACCTGTGCATTTGCATAAAATACTAATGTTTACCCTCTGTACTGTTCTAAATGTTGCCATGGAGACAGTTTAGTGTAAATACTGGAATAACAATGCATCTTGTGAGTCATACTTCCACATGAGAGGCAGCTTGTTATGATAACAGATAAAAAGGTGGTTATCAGCACTCATGATATCCATCAGTAATAAGGTGTCAGCAGCATGCAGGGCGCTTTGACTGACACAGTTCATCACTAAGGGGCCCAGCTGTCATCTTTCCCATTATCCTCAATGGTGATCCCCAAGGGTGTGTAAAGAGATTGATTTGATGGCATCTCTTGGGTTGGTAATATTACAGCCGTTTAATTCAGCTACTGGCTGCAGTATAGAACGCCGGTTCCAGCTCAATGACCTTCAAAATAGAACTGAGTGAGATGAACACCATCACCCTGCAAACATGACAGGAATAAATCAAAATGTAATTGTTTTTCTTCATGAAACACAGGCGGGAAAAATTTGAATCTAAATTGTTTGTAAACATAGATTGGTGCTTAATTCTGAGCACTGAAATTAGTTCTGCTCATGTTTTATTAATAAGGTGTTTAACAGTTTGCTGCTTCAGTGTTAGACAACTGAACTGATTATCGTGGTCTTCAAGTGAAGAAAGCTACACAATCCAAAACAGGTTTCTCTCTTTCCGTATCTATCACATCTTCTCTGCTTTCCTTCATGATTGCCATTTCAGTCACTTCCACAAAATTAGTATATATAAGATGTCACTAGCATTGGCTTATTTCTGCTTACCTTTCTCAGACGCTTCCTGTTAACATCCTTTCATTTTAAAAGATAAGCACTAACACTGAACAGCAAGCGCTAACTCAGAGAGGCTTTCAGACTTCACCATCTCAGGCATCACCTGCTTCTCCAAACCAAGCCAGTGACCTGGTGTCAGCTCTGACTTGATGTGATTGCATGTTTCACATGTATGAGTTTTTATCTTTTTTTTTCTGTTAGTCTAGATGTTATATGTGTATTATGTTGTCAGTGTTAATTGTGGTCTTACTTGGTTAGCCGGATAATTTTCGGCATAACACGAGAACTCTGGGTTATTTCTTTTGTGACAGAAATCAGTGTGTATGTCTGCCAATCGAGTAACACCTTTAGCAGATCATGCACTTTAAACGAGCTCCTTTGGTTCCTATTGTAATGACATTTATATATCGTATCATGTTTTACACCTACAAAAATTATGACACTTTACAATAAGGTCCCATTAGTTAATCTTAATGCATATATATATATATATATATATATATATATATATATATATATATATATATATATATATATATATATATATATATATATATATATATATATATATATATATATATATATATATGCGCATGACACTTTATCTGGCTAACCGTGTAAACCATGTTCGAAGCAAGGGACTGAGGTTAGTTTTCTTTTAAATGTCATGGCCTACCCATCTTCTCCTTTCATATAAGATTCTCTCCTCAACTTTGTTGCTTTTTCGGCAGCACATAATGTAAGACAGGAGCAGCTTTTTTTCATGGTGTTTTGCTCTTCCCATGTTATTGGCATTTGAGCACATTATTTTCCCATTAAAGCCTGCTGACAGCTGGTTAAAATTAATTCTGCCTTCCACCAGTTACAGTTTAGGACTATGGGGTGGGATGTGAGTTAGCGAAAATAAATACAGTTTTGAGTTTGGCTCAAACCTGTTGCACACTTGAGACATAATGTGCTAAAATGCAAAAAAAAAAAAAAAAGGTAAGGTATCATACAACCCATCTACTCACATTCACCATTCCAAAACAGACTTAATTTTACATCATTTTCTGTGTGTCTCATCTCATCTTTCATCTAACACCATGTTATCATTGCAGAACAAACATTACGAACAAGTCAATCTCTTGGATCTAGACACTGACCTGTTGCTGGTCAACCAGGTAAGGTGGACAGTGATTGGCTGAAGTTTCTTCACACCCACCTTTGGCCTTCCCATGATCCTCCAAGCTGTCATTTTGATTGTAAATGTACTAGAAAATTCCTCTAGCTGTAATCTAGCTATAAAGTAATAAGTAATGCACTATGGCCCATTCTAGACTCCATAGAGTCTCTGTACGGGAAAATAAATGTCACACTACCCATTATGAACAGTTTTAGCTCTGCTAATCCCTAGTCTCATGTGTTGTACTTTTTCCACTAGTCTGCTGGAAGTAGTGTACTTACTCATACCTGGCCTTTTTTTTCATAGTCAAATGACAGAGCTCTTATAGATGACCCCAGTCTGACCCTGTTGAACAGGTTGGATTTTGTGTTCCCATGCTAACTCTGTGGTTCATGAATAAACTGGAGAAATGTCCTCTTGCCCTTCTCCCCATGTGACCATGTGCTCGAAATGTAACAGTGCTTTCAAAGGTCATGCATATAGTCATGTTCTTGTGTTTTTTTTTTTGTTTGTTTTTTAGATTAGAGACATATGAATGGAGACAGTAAATTCCAGCATAACGTCAGAGAAGAGACCGCAATTATTCTTTCATAAAGAATGTGTTTTAGCCCTTTTCTAGATGTGGGTGTGAAAAAAGAGAGCTTTTTAGGAAAGAACCCTGTGGTCTGGCCTTAAGCAAATGGATGTACAAAACGTTTTTTAGAAGCAGTGTAGAAAAGCTTTTCTGTCATGTGCCAGTCACTTTAAAAAGCTCAAAAATGCTCAGCTGCTCCCCACTAGCAGCACACTGTCTGTCCCAGGTTGTGATAAACATACTCAACAAGGACACGGTAACCACAAATGAAAACAGGTGTAGCAACCATTGTTACTGTTCTATTTGTCTTTAAGACATTTGCCTTCCAACCACTTGTGAAATAATCTTATTTTTTTACTTAGGTGTAAAAAGAAGCTTGAAATACCTGATCAGCAATATACTATTAGCGAACATCCCAACATGCCCACGCCGTCGGGAGCAGCATTCAGTTGAATATGTAAACATGTGCTGCACACTTTCCTCTCAATGACAAAGTAAATACACTACAAAATTGACAGCAGTGAGAAAACAGCAGTTAAGAAAGCATCTGATCATGAAGCGACGTGAAAATGTTTGCACCAGCACTGCAATTCGAACTACAAACGGAAGCGAACTACAAACAAACCTAATTCAGTTTGAAATGACATATATTGGGGCCTTTAACAGCAAGAAGAAAGCCTCTGCCCACTGGTTACATCAGCACAATCTGATAAATACATCATGATTTATGGTGGTTTTCACTGCAAATAAATATATAAATTATTAAAAGGTGCAAACATTGCCACAGTCTTGGGGAAAAGCAGCAAACTGAGTAATTTTTGGCAAAAAATAAATTTCAGAAAAATGTCCTTTGAAATCCTGGTGGGATTGGTATGCCCCTGTTCAGAAATAACCCTGAATACAAAATATATCCCAAGGAAATTAACTCATTATCTTCCTAGAAATTAGCTCATGATGTGATTTTATGGTAATCCATGGTCTTGTATGGAAAGACCTGAAATGGTTTGTGGAACTGAGGAGCAAAAAAGATCAGTCTTAGAACAGACAGATAGACAGACAGATAGATAGATAGATAGATAGATAGATAGATAGATAGATAGATAGATAGATAGATAGATAGATAGATAGATAGATAGATAGATAGATAGATAGATAGATAGATAGATAGATAGATAGATAGATAGATAGATGTGTGCTGTACGTGGCTAGTAGGTACAGAAATCATCATCATAATCATCATCCTTGTGTTTTTACATAATTTTATAGCAAACCTCTATCATTTATGTAACTGTTATCATTTATTACTTATCTCACTTTCATTTATTATTCAAGTCACTTCATTCAATCCACTGTTTGACCAAGGTAGGTTCAGTATTCTGTGGCAAAGATTAGACTGACATGGTAGTGACTGCTGAGGTAAGACACATCTGATTTTATGCTGGTAAATGTTCTTCTCTCATCTGCAGAATATCAACCAGTTAGAGCTCTTTGGAGACATGTCCACCCCTCCTGATATCACGTCCCCCTCGGTGAGTGACTCTAGATGCTACCTTATTATAGTAAGAGCATCATCAGAATGGAATTGTATCATATTGCATATTGCAGAGTGTATACTGCATTCAAATTAAAGCATAGTTCGCCATCATTTATTCACCCTTCCAGTTGCTTCAAACCCGTATGAATTTATTTATTTTGCTGAAACCAAAAGAAAATACATTTTGAAGAATGTATGAAATGAAAAGATAAAAGGTCTTCAATCAACCATCAACTGTTTCATTACCTTTATTATTAAAAATATCTTATTTTATGTTCAGCAGACACTTATACATGTTTGGAACAAGTTGAGGGTGAATAAATTATTTTTGAATGTTATCAATATGTTATGTTGAATACATATGAGCAAGTTGTTGAGCAAATGTAGTTTATTATAAAGCTTCTGTTTAGACATCTATTGTGTTTCTCTTCCACAGACCCCAGCATCTCCAGCTAATACTCTGGACCCCTCGCTGGCCCACCAGACTCCATCCGAACTGTTCACCCCCTTCAACCCAGCCTCTGTACCCTCAGGTATGAGAGATTTCTCTTTCAGACATTGTGTGTGTACAGGAGAAAATAATACCAAGAAAACAGATAAAGGAGACATGGAACGGGGCGGATGCAAATTAAATAATGTGTCTGTCTAGTTCTAGCTAAAAAAAGGTGTCCTGTCTCCTGCTGAAGAATATGAATGCTCTCATTACGGGCTTCTGTACTGATCTGCATGATAAATACCTTGTAGAGGACACAGTGTTACTCCTACCAGCTCTGGTGGCAATCTATGTGTGTGTGTGTGTAAGAGAGAGAGAGAGAGAGAGAGAGAGAGAGCGCATGAAGTCTTTTTAACATGCATGTCTGTTTTGGAGGCATATCACACATTTTTATTATGCTATTTTTTTTCTCTTATGTCCGCTTATGCAAGGTTTTTTGCACCACAAATGGACAGAATTTAGTTTTCATCACCATTTTCGCTTTTTAATTAAATTAAACAAATTAATGCAAGTCACCTTTAATTCTACAGTGCTTTATACAGTACAGATTGTGGAGCCTCACCATTATAAACATCAGTTCAGTGTTGGTTCAGTTCAGATAGGGCTACATGATAAATAATATTTTAATATTGATTTATTTCTGCTTCTATCGATTTATTAAGTATAATTTTAAAATAGTGTATGTATTTATATATTTACTCGTGTCTTTTTAAAGTTGTATGAACTTTTTTTGTCTCAGTGATTTTGTTAATTGGTGCCAAATGTTGTTTTGAGCCCCACTGAATTTGTAATGGACAAAACAGCGGAAACATTCTTCAAAAAACATCTTCTTTTTACCATATGTTTTGCAGAAGAAAGAAAGTCATACAGATTTCTAACAACATGATGGTGAGTTACCTAAAATTAACTGAAATAATTAAATATGCTAAATAAAATCTTTTTTTTTTTTTTTTTTTAACACCATCGTGGTAACAAACATGATGCTAAAATACTGCAATAAATATCAATTTAATAAAATAAAATGTAAGATAAAACTCTAATGTACATAACTGATAAAAAAAATAAAAAATACGAGTACGAAACATAATTATTTAAATGAAAAACCATCAAATGTCAAGTGTCACACATTTAATTTCTGGCAATGTCAATTTAAAGGTTTTCTTTTCACTTCCAAAAATTGTGGATTTAATGGTGTCTTCCAGTAAAATTACAGTAAATCCAAATTTAATTAAATCAATGACAATTTTATACGTTAATGTATAGTGGAACCCACTTTTAAATGATTAGCAGTTGGGTTTTTTACCGGAGCATTTTTACAGTCATTTACTGGTATTCTTCTGATAGTTTTGTACACATTGGACTCTGTATTGTAAAATGCTACCACTTTAAATTCTACAGGAACACTCACGTCATGATATTTGATCCAGTTATTTAAAAACAAATAGCCCTTGTGCAGTGATTTTGCTCTCCCTGGGACATCTGTTCCAGCCAGATTGACTTCCTCTGAAACAGTAAACACTACAACATTGATATGTGTGGAATCAAGTAGTGTATCATCTGTCCCATCTGTCTTCAATTCTTCCCCTCAGTCAAACTCCCCTCTGTGTTATAAATTCATAAACACCAGGCTTGACTCCACCACACCTGTCCTGATGGGATTCTCACAGTTCAGTTATGATAGAATGAGCACATTTTGCACCATTGTAAAAACATTCTTTTCAAGCTAGAGTGTTTTTTTTTTTTTCAGAGTGCTTTGGATGGTCTCGCCCTGTTGGTAGTATATTTTAAGTCACTTTGGATGAAACTTGTGTGTTAAGTGGTATGTCTAATGAAACATAAATAATCTGAATAAGTGCACACTGCTTAATTATGATATCATTTAAGAAACCTATATCCATATTCTATACCATACCTATACCATAATCACTATATAGTCACTATCTGCTTTCTAAAAAAAAGCATGAATTTGATCTTATATTAAACAGTTACATTATAAAATAAAATAAAAAATAAAACATTTATTAAAACATTATTTTTATTAATTAAATTAATTTAGTGTAGTCCAGTCCTCAACATATACACGGGATACCAAAGATGTGCTCTGGGTTTTTCTGTCCATGCATCCTGAATGGCAACCCATAATTCCATCCCATTTGAAAATGGTGGATCCATAGCACACAATGATTGCCAGGGGCAATTATGGACCAGTGCAAGGGTGCGTTGCTATGATTAGATGGCCTATTGCTACCTTACTGAATGATGGACATGTGCAGATTTCAAAATTCACATATAGAGCTTCTCCAGGCACGTCCCCAGTCACTGGTCCTTGAGAAAACCACAAACCGTTATTACAATTCCATGGGAACACTTCACAGCTGACAGGATGGATCCAGTGCTGTGTTGTCTTTTCCAACCAGAAGCCATCAGGTCCACCATGCTACCTTTTGTCAAATGTTCCACATGTGGTGCACAGCTGTTAGTATCCTAGGTTGAATAGTAACAAGCTTAAATTAAAACATGCTGCTAACATTAGTTTTTCAATAGTGTGACAATAGCTTTTCCAATAACAAGCTACTCTATTAGTGTAGTAGCGAGAAACTGCTAAATTGCTATTTTGGCGAAATTGTACACCATGTTTCACATATTAAATGTTAATTGCCTTGCATAAATAACTTTTGAATTGAAGTAATAGCACATTTCAGATAATTAAAACTGTGATCTACAGTATATTCTGGAAAATGCAACAGATTCTTCTATTAACTTGCCAATGGCTACACAGACACCGAAAGACCAAGTCTTTTTTAAAGATAAAGCAGCATCACAATGTCCCATTGTGTGAACAACCCAGCTGCAGGTGATCTCACACCTCTCTGCTGCACAGTGGAATATTCTGGACACGCTCCCACAGTGTGTGTGGCATGTCAAAGAGATAAGATACAATTTGGGGTTTTATTATTTGAATCAGTTACTCATTGGAAAGAAAGAGCAAGATGTGTAATGAAATAAGCCTCAATGTGAAATGAGTGAGATTGTTGTAATGGTCTCTTTTAAAGGGCGTTGCTATTCATTAAGCCCGAGCCTATTGTGAGCAGTAATTACAATAGTTCATCTGAGCCATAAAGACCTTTTTCATTATGAAAATCTAGGTCATCTTACCCCAGTCATCAAGAGGATCTATGGCTGCAGCCTGAAAGTCCTTGAGCGAATGCTAAAGGTTACAGCACAAGCTCGTCATGAGGTGTACATGATTTTCCTAGAGCATTTTGGCTGGAAAATATCATTTGATAAAGCTTTATGAATTGAGGGTGTGTTAACATAACATTTTCAACTAACAATTTGTATGTGTTTTGGCGATTCATTTACACAGCAATGGCCTGAAAATGGAAACTTTTGAAAAAGGGGTTTCATAGTCGTTGTTTATAAATGGGCTTCTGTTCTAAAACTTTTACAACTTTTCTGTTTTAGTACAATTGCTGTTGTGTAAATGTACCGTAAAAATCTCATTGTCTCTGTCCTTTAGGTTATGTGACAATGGGAGCCGTGCCACCTGCATGGGCGCAGCAACAGTTCGCCGCTCAGGCTCCATTAGCGTTTGGCGTCCAGTCCCCAGTGCAAGTCACACAGGTCTTACCAGGTGCTCAGCCTCTGATCTGGGGACAAGCTAACCTTTTCCCTGCCACCCAGCAACAGTGGGCCGCAATGGCAGGGGCTCACTTTTCGCCTGCCGCTTTCATGCCTGCCCAGACAGTAGGGCCACTTCCTGCTGCCATGTTTCAGACACTGGCTCCCATGGCGGTGTCCTGCGAGACCCCCATGGCGGCTATGGGTGGAGCCGTGGCAGGAACCTCGGCCTCCACTGTCTCTAGTCCGCAGCATGGAGAACGCACGCTGCAGAGACAGGCAAAAATGAGCAAGGAGATGTTTAAGGACTTCCAGATGGCAAAGCCGCCCACCATGCCTGCCAGGAAAAGCGAGCAGCCTAGCCTGTCTTGCACCACAGACGCATTCTCCAGCTACTTCAGCAAAGTGGGAATGGCACAAGACACGGACGACTGCGACGACTTCGACATCTCGCAGATGAACCTCACGCCTGTCACTTCCACCACGCCCTCCACCAACTCACGTGAGTAGGATGTTTCAGACTTATGCCATGTTTTGTGTGTTTTTAAATTGGAAATTATTTTAGAAAAGTTTGATGTTCTTATAAATAAAATCTTCATATTCATTTTGGTTTCATTTGGTTTAGAAAAAAAACATTTATACCAATTTTAGGAAGAGTTTCAGGTCAGTTCAAATTTGCATGTGGTTTAACCATCAAATAATTCACAAGTTCACACTTACATATAATCAGATTGAGCAAATAGGAAGCATATTTGGCATGCTGAGGAGAGGACTCAGACCTGTTAGAATATAGCCCCGAACCCAGAGAACTCCCCATACCCCAAGCTGGGATAACAATGGTTAGCAGTGATGAGTAGGGATGGAGGAAGGGTGTCAGAAAAACTTTTGTTTGATAGAGTTAAAGGGATAGTTCAATTTGATGTTTATCTGCTTAGCCCCGGGGCATCCAAAATGCAGGTGACTGTTTCTTCAGTAGAACACAAACAAGAGATTTTTTACTTAAACTGTTGCAGTCTGTCAGTCGTGTAATGTAAGTGGATGGGAATCATGGCTTTGAGAGTAATAAAACATACACAAACAAAACCAAATTAAACCCTGCAGCTTGTGACGACACATTGATGTGTAAAGAAACTGAACAGAAAACAAGATCAAGAAACAGTATTTAGTTTTATTATATTTATAATGCGCTCAGGCAAGTTCAGACATTGCAGTGAAAATCAGAGGTAAAAAACAATATAAATACTGTTTTTTCTTGCACAGATCGGTCGTTTTGTGTGTTTACACATCAGTGTATCAGTGCAGCAGGGTTTAATTTGGTTTTGTTTGTGTATGATTTTTGGACTCTCAAAGCCGTGATTCCTATTTACTTACATTATACAACTGACTGTCTGCAAAGGTTTGAGTTAAAAATCTTTGTTTGTGTTCTACTGAAGAAATAAAGTAACCTACATCTTGGATGCACTAGGGGGTAATCAGATAAACATCAAATTTTCATTTTTGGGTGAACTATCCTTTTAGGTTGGCTGTCTATATTTGCTGTCATGCTAATTAAGTTTATTCTCTGAATGTGCTCCACCTGTGCTGAATTAATAGATTTTCTGAATGTGCTCCTCTTATATGTAATCTGCTGTACATATATACTTACAAGCAATAAATTATTGAAATATATTTGATTTAGTTTACAGATAAACAAGGGGGAAAATGTAGCCTATATATGCAAATTTTTCAAGTAATTTTTGTGACAGGCTTAATTTGTTCACACAAAGAAAACTCAATGGCAGAAAGCGACATCCTATTTGTTTTCTTTATTTTACAAAAGCACAATGTTTTGTTTGCATTGTGAGTGTACACAAATAATAGCAGACCTTTATACGGTGATGCATTATTAAAAAGACAAAAAGTATTTAAAGTTGATTTTGCTGGTATAAGGAAACAGTTGAAGAAAACCTTTGCAGGTATTTTGAGTTGATGAGCTGATTGGCATGTCACCATATTCTAATTTGTTGAGATAGTGAATTGGTAGGTTTTTGTTAAATGTGAGCCAAAAGCATCACAATTAAAAGAAACCAAAGACTTAAACTACTTCAGTCTGTGTGCACTTAATTTATTTAATACATGTGTTTCACAATAAATATACTTTTCCACAACATTCTAACTTTTTTAGAAGCACCTGTACATTAAGCAATTATATTTAGTTAATTTGTGCATTCCTTAAACCATGACTTTTAGCATTGTAACAGGAATGCCTCAGCAATGGCTTGGAAACATAACAATAATCTTAAGAAGGCTGCAATTTTCCATGTTACTTGACTGCAAAAAATTTAAAATGCGTTTCTGGGTCAAGTGATGCAATATGAGCAGGTCAGGTATACACACGTTAGACTTTGCAAGTTGACGAGAATACATGTTTTTAAGATGATGTGAACTGTTTTTATCTGATTTTAAAGATCGGTAATGGCAAAGTTAGGCTTAGGGATCGGTTTAGGGGATTTGGTTTTATATCAGAAATGTTATTTTAGGACAAACAGAATCACATTATCCTGAAGCTCCATTGACCCTAAATACGGTACATCAACAAAGAAGACAAATCCCACATAGAAGAACTTACTATCTTTCTCCCTCTCACCTCTCTCATTGCAAGCCTTTAAGATTGCTGACACAGCTAGACAGGCTTTATCCGTTTTTTCCTACAGAACCTCAAACTCGCGCCTCACCCCGTCTTTCATCAACGCATCCGTTTTCACTCAGAGGTTGAAAGGTGGGCTTTGATGCTGTTGCCCAGAAGGCATTGTCTTTAGTCAGCGTGAAAATGACAATTAGTACTGCGGGGGGAACGATGGCAGGGGAAAGAGAGAGTCAGTCACAAGCCCAGCTGTGCTTCTGGTGAGGTGTGTAATTATCACTGATCTCTAGGGAGTTCTGCACTGTGTGTTGAGCCTGTTTGGATCCTCTCGCTCCTGTAGTGCTAATTATTGCTGCAATGGAACTTCGCACGTTTGCACACAAGCAGTCCCTCCATGAGAGACATACTCATTTATTAGGTGTCAATAAGGGATTTTGGTCCACAATTTCTCACAGGTTTTGGGCTTAAATGCATATGTTTATTTACACTGATCTTGATTAGTATGTGCAAAAGCCAAAATACATTCCCCTAGGTACAACTCACTCCATTTTTGCGGCAAATATATCACTGAATGCTGCTAAAAGTAAGAGTTTTATTTCAAGAGTCTTAAAGTCAGCATGAAACAGGGATGTGACAGTCTTTTCTTCCCTCTTGTGATGTTTCCCTGAGAAAAATGGCTTCTTGAATTAGAAAATAAATGTTGGGAGGGAAATTTCCATCAGGTATTGACTGGATCGTTGGATCATTGGTTCATTGCGCACGTATAAATCATATAAAATAAACAATTCAATATTTCATTATAGAAAAAAATAAATGATTTCATGGTGACTTAAACATAATAACTTTAAGTCTAAAGCCTGGAATGCACTTAAATTAATTTTACTGATTTGCATTTTGAATGAGTTATGCTATTTTCTTAAAGTCTGCAGATTCCAAGCCGTCCGAATTGACAAATTTCATATAAATTGTCCAATTTATGTAGGGTACAAACCAATTTTTTATTTTTTGTTTTTAGCTTCAGACTCCGATTCTATCAGAGGATTTCAAACATATTTACGTGTGTTTCTGTGTGTTTGGAATGACTTGAGTCGCTTAGAGCGTGATGCCCAGTTTTTCCCTGTAACCATTTACAAGATCAGCAAGACTGTTTGATGCCAGGTGTTTCAAATTCAGATCCAGCCTTTCACCTTAGATGAGATCACAATATGATTTTTGTTTTAGTTTTTTTAAGCACTTACAGCATATTGAGGATACATTCAGTCAGTTTGTGGATTCCCTGGGAGACAAGTTAATAACTTTAGCGTTGTTAGCTTCATGCTAGAGCTAAAATAGGCCTGCAACAAAACATTTGTAGTTGGAAATTTCACACAAATTGAAAAATCTGCTCTACACAGCTATATCTTGTCTTCAGGCTATTTGGTGGCTTTGTGTAAAAAAAAAAAAAAAAAAAAAAAAGAAAAAACATTTAGTCATCATTAACCAGTACCCCCCTTGTTGTTTTGATTTGTTTCGATGGATGTAAAAGTCTTATCACTTTTAGCATCACCCTGTGGAAACTGCAGCAAGCTATGTATCGATGGTGCAATCCAGTATTTTTTTATGTTATTTATATTTCTGTTTGTATCATATTATTTCAGTTTATTATAATCATAAACACACT
This sequence comes from Carassius auratus, assembly GCF_003368295.1. NCBI lineage: Eukaryota > Metazoa > Chordata > Actinopteri > Cypriniformes > Cyprinidae > Carassius > Carassius auratus. The sequence continues at coordinate 12,025,049 of NC_039287.1, read as the reverse complement.
TTTTAGTAGCACAAAATCTTACAGTTTACAGCACTCTTTTATTCTATTCATCTAATTATGTACAGCACCTATAGCGGATAATGAGTTTGAAGGCTTACACATTCACAGGAAATAACTAACTTCTGTGTTGAAAAATAATGTAGATACATATTCATGTTTTTTTGCTTTTGCGACCAATTCGAAAAAGACTCATTGTAAACATTGCATGAAAACAAACGTATTAGATATTTCAAGTACAAAGACTATTGACTAAATGCAACTACCATTAAGCATTCACTACGTTCTGCTAAGACAGCATACGGTTTCCTGAAGCAGTGAAAAGTTGCACGAGCCCAAAAACCAACATTGTTTTCATGTATAATTGATCAAAAAATGAGCCTTGTCTTTGATGTAAGTGTTAAAATTTCAGTGGCCTTCCTATCAGACAGCAACAGATATTTAGTTATTCACCCAGGGGATAAAAAGCATTTTGTACCTTCTTTGTGTCACCCAACAACACATCAAATGCTTTGAATCAGTTAATGCAATAAACAAGTGTAAGACTGACTCGGTTTGGACCATTACTAGGGGTGTCACGATTCTCCAAATCCTCGATTCGATTGCATTTTCGATTCTAAGGTCACGGTTCGATTCGATTCTCGATTTTTACATTTATTCTCTTTAAAGCACAGATTGTCATTTTTCAAACTAGACTTTTATGTAATATAATATCTGACCTTTGTTTGCAATGTACCACATTACACTGTCAAATTTAAAACTTTTATTAACAACATAATGTAACAATAACTTATATCTTTAGTCAATTGAAAACTTAAAATAAACTGCCATCCAGTTTCTCTTTTGTAAGTGCAGTCACAAAAGATGACATTCAAGTTCATAACAAAACAAAAACAATAAAAAATGACTAAACTAACCTTCAAATATTACGATGTATCTATTTAAAAGATTAAAGATAAAACACTTGTTAAACACTTCACTGTCATTCATTTAGATTTATATATATATATATATATATATATATATATATATATATATATATATATATATATATATATATATATATATATATTTATATTATGTATGTATGTACAGTGTGTGTGTGTGTGTGCATCATTACAGTCTGTAAAATATGTGTATCTCTTATTACAAGACTGCAATCACTAGCAATCAGAAGAATTCCAGTTAATCAAGTATCTACAAAAGATCTAACGTTACTCTATAAACAATGCATTAAATTACATTAAAGACAAAAATAAATTAAACAAGCAAAAGAAATGATTACTCGCATGTATCTGGTCCACTGATGAAGTCATGGGTCAAGTCAAGTGAATTATTACTCATTTTCTAACAGGCGTCGAATACTGACTTTAGGAAAAGGGGAATAACCAATGACATTTGAGATAACAACTAAAACAGCAAGCCCCGCCCCACGACTGACAAAAATAAAATTGTTCGCGCGAGCAGAGGTGAGATGATCGAGCGCGAGGATGTGGGGAATGAGCATGCGCGCGCGAGGGCTTTTATTGCGCGCAGACTACATGTCACGCGCGCGCGAGAGTTTGAAATGAGCTCGCGGGCTCCGGTTTCTTCGCATCCGATTCAGTTTTCCTCTCGCGGAAGCCATATAGCGCGCGCCAGCATCAGTTGAATGCTCGGTTAGTTTTGTCATTGATTTGCCGTCATACAACATGGGGGCGTGGCAGCATCGACGATTCCATTTTTTTATTCGAAGTTCGAGACTGTGACTTAATTTCGATCGATTTCGATTTAAAATCGAAATCGTGACACCCCTAACCATTACTAACCATAATTCTGGCCTTTCCATCCACAGCACCCACCCCGGCCCCCCGGCAGAGTTCTCCATCAAAGTCCTCATCCCACGCCAGTGACCCACCCACCGATGACTCTTTTGGTGAGGCAGAGGGCAGCCCTAGTCGGAGCGGAGAGGAGGATGCTGTAAGTGCTTTTGAACGGGATTGTGGGAAATCTAATTTTAAAGTGTTCGACATCTAACTTGGTTATTTGACATATTAAACTGTATGTACATGTATATTTTAAAATCAAGATTTTAGATTAGGATTTATATTCTGAGTACCGTATTTTCCTGGCTATAAGTCACACTTTTTTTTCATAGTTTGGTTGGTCCTGCGACTTATAGTCAGCTGCGACTTATTTATCAAAATTAATTTGACATGAACCAAGAGAAATGAATTAAGAGAAAACATTACCGTCTACAGCCGCGGGAGGGCGCTCTATGCTGTTCAGTGCTCCTGTAGTCTACACTGAAGACACAGAGCGCCCTCTCGCGGCTGTAGACGGAAATGTTTTCTCTTGGTTCTAAATAAATGCAACTAATAGTCCAGTGCAACTTGTATATGTTTTATTTCCTCATCATGACGTATTTTTGGACTGATGCGACTTATACTCAGGTGCGACTTATAGTCAGAAAAATACGGTATTCGAAAACCATTTGTTAGATTTGTGATTTGAGCTGACCAAAATGTTCATTAGAGTTCATGAGAGAAGTACTGATGTTCGGTTCATGAATGAATCATTCAGTTGAGTCAAAACCGTTTTCAGTCATTTATTCATGGATTGGACTAATCTTGTTCTCAGGTCACTGACATGCTGATTCATTCGCACCATTTAACCTTAGAAATAACATTAAATATCAATATCTTGATCAGTTAGTCCACCCAAAAAAATGCTAATTGTCATCATTTACTCATCTCATGTCATTCCAGTGTAAGATGTCCCTCACAAGAGAATATGCTTGGTTGTGCACTTTTGTGTTCAGCAGATATGAGGGTGAGCAAATGATCCTTTTTGGGTGGACTCTCTGTTTAAAGCCACTACGTGGTTTTAGAAGACCTACTGATATAGCGAACCAGTCATAAGTCCTATGTTATAAGCATGTATAATGGCAAGAGAGTGAGTAAATGACGACAAAAATGTAATTTGGGGTGAATTATGCTTTTAAGTCTTGCTTGAGGTGCAGTGTAACCAGATCAGTGGTGGCGTCCACTGTATTTCATACACACACACTTTCTGTCTGCTGATTTCTATCAGATATGACTCATCAGAAAATGCCATGGAAACCCGACTAGTGCTCCTTCTACTTTCTTTTATATTTCAGCTGAGTTTAATTAGTCCTTGTGTGTGTGTGTACGTGTACGTGTGCGTGTGTGTGTGTGTCTCCCCACTCTAGCTGAAATGGCATTGGGCTCCACACTCACTCAGTCAGTCAGTCAGTCACACTGCACACCCACACACACTGTGATGAGGTGTTAAGAGTGCAGCTCCAGAGGGAATATTCATAAAAATCCAAAATGCTTTAGTCCAAAACCTTTCATGCAGGAGCACAATACAGGAGCCTTTATAACTGAGGGGTGCGGGAAGTTATGAATACATCAGAGTGTGGGTGGACGAAGGTGAATTAATAAATGTATGAATTAATAGATGGATGGATAGACGAATGCGCATTTACAGCACTTTCTATGCTTCTGTATTTTACTGTTGCAGGAAAAAGCATGTAAACTCTTGTATTTATTATGGATTTCCTTTTCTGGCTGCTTTATAAAAGCTTTTTTTTTGCCGGTTATGTCCTTTTCCTCTCTTTCTCTCACTATGTTTTCCTCTAATCTTTTTTTCCTTTCCCTTTCCATTCTTCTCCTCTCTCTTTCTTTGTCCAGGCTGGAGACTCCCAGCAGTCTCCGGGTGCGAGTGAGCCTCAAGCAGAGCCTGAGAGCTCAGAGACGGACAGTCCTCAGGTCGGTAGCTAGATAGCGGCAGGTCAGGGTAGGTATCTGTCCTCTTTTTCCTCTCTTCTGCGTGTCGGCCTGCTCCAACAGCCATGACGTCACGTCAGCACGCCTTCACCCGTCCTCACCACCATTACATAGACCCACACATCGTGGCCGTGTGTCGTGGTGCTCTTTCTCTCCTCTCTCTTCTATCTTTACACCTGTTCTACTCTCTAACTCTCTTAGGCTGGGTTCACACAGTCAGTGTGCTAACAGGAGTGACTCTTGATTTGTCCTTTTTTTGTGTATTGTAGTGTTTAGTAGTCTGCATTGTGTTTTGTAGTGTTGATTTTGATTCTAAACTAGATGATTTCTGTCATTTTATGATGATGATGATGGTTCTTTTGTAAAATCAAATTATTAAAACATTATCTTTTTATGTGAACAGTAAACACCTTTAATCAGAAATATTGTTACAAAGCAGCTTTACAGTCAATATTGCCTTTTTTGAGTGTCTCAAAACTTATTCTGCAAGAATGCATTGAAATGATCTAAAGTGACAGTGAAGACTTAAAAAAAACTACTTCAAATAAATTATAATCACAATTAAACATCACAGCCATTTTCAAAAATTTCTAAAGAAAAAATTTACAATGTTACTAGAATATTAGAATATTAGCATATTAGAATGATTTCTGAAGGATCATGTGACACTGAAAATTCAGCATTGCCATCACTATAATTAATTACATTTGAAAATATATTCAAATAGAAAACAGTATTTTAAATTGCAATAATGTTTCATAATATTGCTGTTTTTGTGTTTTTGATAAAATAAATACAGCTTTGGTGAGCATAAAAGATTATTTTTACAAAATACAAAAGTTTGAAAAACTCCTAATATATAAGATAATTTATAAATATGGAATATATTTTTATCATCATTCATAACACTTTTTATTCCTATTTAGATTTTTTTTATTTGTTATTATTACTTCTTTAAGTGAAAAAATATGACTGTCTGTAGAAAAAAAAAATTCATTGAATAAATATTTGGATTTGTGACAAAAAACTAAATTACAAAAATAACAATTGGCATTCAATTTAAATGGTAACTTTGACAGCCCTAAAAAAACTAAACTTTTCTGTCACTTCTTTTTCATATAAGAATAACTGTTTAGCACTCGGAAAAAAGGACTGACAACCAAATTCTTCTTCTGTGTGAACATGGCCTTATTCTCTGCTTTCATTCTCTCTCTCTCTCTCTCTCTCTCTCTCTCTCTCTCTCTCTTCGTATCTCACCTCGCCGTCCCTGCCTGCTGCTGCAATCACTCTTACGCTGGTATGCATCTCATGGGAATATGGTTTATATGCCTTTATGGTGTAATTTGGTTTTGTTTATGATAGAGTATGAGTGAGTGTGTGTGCATGTGTCCCTTTAATCCCATAAAGCATCCTGATGTGTGTGGGTATCAATGCTTTTGAACTAAGTTTTTAAACAGAACTGTAGCCTGGTATACCCATGAACAGCATGAATGCACCACATCTAAGTATCTGTGTCGTGTCATTTTCTGATATACAAAATGAGGTCATGAATGTTTTTATATTGTCACTCATCACAGCAAAGCACAACAAACTGAACCGATCTCAACTGAAGTAAATCTCAAGGACTGACATGCAAACTGCTACCTATAGATTATTTTTCATCTTTGACTGTTATAGTGAGTAAAAGCATAGAATAATGCTGGTGCTTTAAACTCGGAGGAACAAATATAATTACATAAAAGCCTCTGCTCTTTCCTTTAGTGACTTTTTTATTAAACAAACAAGCAACAGTGCAAAATGACAAATCCTTCCCTAAATGTGTTCGTCTACAAATTATACAATCCTAAATTAACATTAAGTAATATAACATTATTAGCAAATGCAACATAATGCATTACTTAAAAATTACTCTGGAGCCCTCTCATCCGAGTTACCCCATCTTTAAACTTTTGCCATCTGGCCAGCACTTCAGAGCCTCAAATACCAGGACAGTCAGGCACAAGAACAGTTTCTTCCCCCAGGCAGTCTACCTCATGAACAGTTACATTTTCCCCACTTACGCAATAAAAATGTGCAATATCCTTATATTTATTTTATTAATTTAAATGCATTTATATAAATATAAGACAAGAAAAGATGTCCACTAAAAAACATGGAGGTACATAGGGGTATTGAGAAAAAAAAAAGTGAAATTAAAAATAATATATTTTTTTTTTTACTATTGTATATAAAATCAATACAAAGGCATTTTGTATTTGAATACAAAGTTTGAGGTCGGTAAGATTGCTTAATGTTTTTGAAAAGCATATCTTATTTTCAACAAGGCTGCATTTATTTGATCCAAATACAAAAAAGTAATATATTGAAAAATATTTTAACTATAATTTAATTTAAAAAACAGTGTTATCATTGATTATGTTTAAAAATGTAATTTATTCCTTTGATGGAATAATAACATTTTCAGCATCATTACTCCAGTCTTCAGAGTGACATGATCCTTCAGAAATCATTATAATATGCTGATTTTCTGTTCAAGAATCATTTATTCTTCTTCTTCTTCTTCTTCTTATTATTATCAATGTTAAACAGTTGTGCTGCTAAATTTTTTTGTGGAAACTATAATAGTTTTTTTTTTTTTTTTTTTTTCAGGTTTTTTGATGAATAGAATGTTCAAAAGAACAGCATTATTTGAAGTAGCAATGAAGTTTGCTCAATTTAATGCATCCTTGCTGAATAAATGTATAAATATATAAAAAAATCCCCCTAAGTGTTTTTTTTTATTACAGAACAGTGTCTTTGTAGATTTTAAGGGCACAATGGAATGAAACATTGCCTCTGTGCAGTTGAGGGAAAGTGAGCGATGGCTCTATGGTACCTGTCTGAAGGAGACATGAGCTCATCAGGATGAATCATTAATGAAGGGCTCTGGGAGCCAGAGGCTTGTTTCTCTGACTGAGAGAAGACTGATGTTGCAGCCTCATCTGTACCTGCCTAATGATGAATGAAGCTCTGATCCCCACTGAAATATTAACACACCTACATACACCCCTACAAACACACAGCCTGTACAGCAGGTGGCTGTCCATTACTACAATAAAGAAAGACAAAAAAAGAGTACTGGCTTTGTGGAGGAAAATCTTAGCAACATTTCAGTTTGGAGGTGATTTTAAGAGGTCTTGAGAAGTTTAAAGGAAAGTTTTAGTAAATTGTGTTTAACATGCTCTAGAGTATTCTAATGTTAATCATACTCCGATGGTGTAAGCCTCATGCAAACTAATTCACTTGATTGTTATAACATATTCCTGTATTAATCATAATTTTAGGTCATTTAAACACCTTATTCAGAATATTCACCATCACTGAACATCTATATACTATATAATCACCTTTATATGCATAAGAATATTCTGAGGTCAGTCATATTCCAGTTGTGTGAGTGTAATACACACATTAACCTGATTGTTATAACACTATTGGGCCAGTATTCTGGTTTTAAGAATTTGAAAAAGGCAGCTAGCATATTCCTGTATTAATCATCATTTATATTCAGAATATCCACCACAACTGAACATGTATTTATAGCTGCCTGTCCAAACAAAGCTAACATTTGACAAACAATGAAATAAATGTCACAGCTTACATTACAAGAGTCTACTTTCCAATGTTTTGCAAATCAACATGATTTTGACAAGACATGAATGAGAGCTGATGAGTTGATTAAATGATTGTCCGGAAATTCTAAAATGCAGCATAATAAATTGCAAGAGCTTATCCATTATTTTCAGAAAAAGAGTTTGGATCACATGTAAATAGGAATATTATACAGAGTAGTACTGTGTTTACTGTGCTTGAAGCAGTATGACTGTGTGTGTACTGTGTGGTTGGCAGTCATTGCTGTTGTGGGGTTATAGTACAGTACAGGTTGACTGAGCATGATGTTGTTCAGGAATGGTACGCATGCTCACTGACAGTGACCTTCTGTTGGCATTTGAACCAATGAAAGTGTTCCCAGATCTAAAAAACAAAAAAAATAAAAATAAAATGCAACCTGAATATAATGCCTTAAGATATACAGTAGACAAGGTTCAGATGCATTTTCTAGTGTTTTAGAAAAGTGTTTTCAATAATTCTTCCTTCCTACAAAGCTACAGTACTGTGAAAAGTTTTAGATACTGCTGTAAAGTGAGGATGCTTTCAAAGATAATGTCATAAATAGATTTTATCAATTAATTTCTATTAACTAAATCAAATCAACATTTGGTGTGATCACTCTTTTTGTTTGAAACAGCTTTTGTCCTATGTGCACTTATTGTTTTTCAGGTAGTTTTGCAGGCAGGATTCTTTAAGTGTTTTGGAGATGTTGCCACAGTTCTTCTGGATTTAGTCTGTCTCAGTTGTTTCTGTTTCTTCATGTAATATGAAAAATATGAGTTATTAAGCAATACCAATTCATAATAATAAGAAATGTTTATTGAGCAGCAAATCAAAGTAGTAAATAACATTAGCAGCTGGACTTAGTTTATGAAAGTGTTTTTTAACTCCCTGATATGTAACCAAAATGGCAGCCGAGTGAAATGACTTACAGGGTCTTTGCTTGTAAAAAGTGGACATGGCAACACTCTCTTCCATTTCTTTAATTTTCTCTCCCACTTTCACCCAGCAGGGTTGACTAATCTATTTAATTTCCTCTACCTCTCACCTGCTTAGTCATCCATTCGTTCCTTCCCCTCTTTATACCTCCTCCCACTACTCCTTTTCACTCTGCTTTCCTCTTTTTTTCCCCTGTTCCATTCATTTTATCCTCTGACTTGTTCTCTCAATCTTATTCCTGCTCTCTAAAACACTTATCCTGTCATCTCTCACCCTGTGTGACCGTTGGTGCGTCCGCGGTGGGCAGAAAGGTCTGTAAGTGAGTGGTAATTGCTGTGCATTCTGAGTCAGAGCGTCTGATTTGAGACTGTAGGGTTCTTCAGGCCGCAGGCCGGACACACACTGACTGGCAGCTCTATTGAACCTATCTAAGCCTTCCTTTGCTTCATGCAGAGCTTGTTTTTTAGACATGTTTTTGAGGCCTGTGAAGTGGGTAGTTCTGATGCAGCTAGTCTGCAATTATTGAATATAAAGATTACAAATAGTGGAGGCAGAAGAAGAGGTCTCTTTAGTCACTCATTTGGCCACTCTTTCCAGCTGCAGTGCTGAGGTGTAGCTTTTGCAGTAGCGTAGACCTCTGTTGCCACCTGGTGTTGATTAGGAAGAACAGCATAATTGATATCACAATATGTGGCCCAAATCTGATCTCATTTTTTCTCCCACATGTGACACAGATTTTAGTTCACAATACAAATCACATTTTAAATCTGATCTGGGTTACTTTAATGTGTTAATAATAATAATAATAATAATAATAATAATAATAATAATAAAATACACAAACACACACACACACAATAAAATAATTGTCACACACGAGTCTCTACTAGAGTCTCTTTTAGTACAGTGAACTCATGTTCAAGAAACCAATTTGAAATGATTCGAGCTTTGTGACATGGTATATATATATATATATATATATATATATATATATATATATATATATATATATATATATATATATATATATATATATATATATATATATTTGTTTGTGTGTGTTATTAGAAAACATAAAAAAGAACACAATAAAAAATAGACTTTTAAATTCCCTCAACAGGCCCTCTGATAAGTATCCAATTTGCAAATATAGAGGATATACAGTGGGTACGGAAAGTATTCAGACCCCCTTAAGTTTTTCACTCTTTGTTACATTATTATTATAATACACATCAATGGAGAGAGATGCTTTTTGTGTCCAGATGGTGTAGTTACAACTTCTACCAGTAGAACGGCAAACGGGCCAAACCTTGACCCATCAGGATTTTCCATCTGAGACTGTCTTAAAGTTTTGTTATTTCTATCTAAATAACCTTCCTGTTTGTGTTCAGGGGAAGGATCCTCTTTATGCCCAGATCAACAAGGGGAAGAAGTGAAGGATCATGGGAACTCTGCACAGACGTGATCAGCGCTGGGAGAAGCAGGAGATCAACCATTTGCCCTGTGTGTGTGTGTGTGTGCATCCATCCGTGTGTATGCGTATCAGACAGAGAGCGCGTGTGCGCCTGTATGTGTCTGTGTGATAGTGGTCGCTCCAGCCTCAACGGTCCACTTCTCCAAGCAGCCATCTCACTAGAGTCCGTCCCGTTCCCCTCACAACTTCCTCCGTCACTCCCCTCTGCAAGGAACGAGAGGGACAGACTCTCTCCACACCACTTTGTTTCTTTCTCACTGTTTTCTGCACATGACCGCGGGGCATTGTGGGTGATTTCAAGCCTTATGAGCCCAGCTCTGCAGCTTCATTCATTCTCTTCGTCCTGCTTCCAGCTTCGGACTCTCTCTAGAGAACGCATTACGTCAAACTCTTTGGAGAGGTGCCTGTCAGACCCCCGATCACACATCCGACCGAGCGCCTGAGCGCCATCAGACCACCGGATCCATCTGTGACTTATGAGATTCATCCATTTGGGTTGGTTTGGTTTTCCTGTCCCACATATTTGAGATTCTGCTGCTAGCAAGCTATGCAGAGCTAAAAAAAACAACAACAAAATGACACATTTTCTTTCTCCATGGACCCTTTGGACGGAGAACAGAGGAGTGACTTTTGCCAAATCTAAGAGTTTGGAGCAGCTGAATCGAATTGGGGAACTCGAGGGTACGAACATTGCAAACACATGCGATCAAACTGTTCCTTCTCTACAGCTTTTGTACTATACTAATGAGAAAAAAAAACTAAAACATGGATTGAAATGGAATTTTTATTTTCTAAGTCAAGTGGAGCCCCTTGAAGTCAACTTTAGAAGTGTTTTAGGGGTAAACATGGCTTTAAAAATCTTATCCTTGGTTTGCCAAACTGATTTTGTAAATACTAATCATTATTATTATTGATAATAATAATGACAGTGCCGATAATGACCACAAATAATGATGATAATACTAATGGTTCCAATTATAACGGTGTTAATTCCATCCTGTGGACTTCCGCGCCATAAAATAGGCTGGCCTTAGTGATGCAAACTCCTCATGAAACCCAAGCAATATTAACGTGTGTCCCAAACTCCCTTTCTCGCAATCAAAGTGTGTCGTCTGTCTTTTGATTTCAGCAGGATGTGTGTTTTTAAGTGGCCTGAAACAAACCCGAGAGACTGTTATTATGTTTTTAACGTCATATCTGTGTGATATCTTTTGGTTTGTTGTCAAGACGAAGCTGGTTACAGCGATAGAGGAAGACCTGAGCTTCTCATCGTGTATGTTAATGCAGCAATCACGAGTATGGATGTACATGATCGCACAGACATACATCTTCATGCAGACACACATTCACAGAGACTTTAAAGTCAATATGACATCAAAATGGGCCGTTTACTTTTTTAATACACTTTTCTGCACATTTATAAGTGCATGTTAGTCCAAAGAGAAAAATAAAAAAAGTGTTAAATTTCCATTTTGATTGACATAATTAAGCTCAAACATGCAGCTTTTTAATAATCCTGACATTAAAACCGGTTGACTAGATTTGAAAAACATCACAAATGGCTCCAATCTGACATGTAATGCGTCACAATTCACTCGATTCCCAATGTGAAGTCCTGCCTTGTTGCATCATGTTGAATATCCTGTTTTACTGAGAAAAATGTCACAACCCGAAATGGGTTGCGAAGGCCATTTCATGTCGACTTTGGGCCGTCTGATCGCATTAAAACACACCAGAATAACTGTCTGTAATCCAACCTCCAATCAGAGAAAATCACCATGAATGACATCTGTTTTCATTGCATCTGAAAAGCTCAGAGCATTCCATTACTGTGACGACATCTTCCTCCTATTTTATGGCCAGAGTCCCATTTTAATTTCAAATAAAAGCAGTTTGGGATCTTCAGGATTAAAATTTTGAGGATTAAGATGATGAGGGTGAAAGTCAAGGTGAATGGGGGTCCTTACAATTTCAGTACATTTCTATTTCGCCTTTACCTCAGCTAATGGTTTGGTAATGTAAAAGGACACGTTATTTTTTATCTTAATGATAATGACATTCTACAGTGGATTTTTAGAGCTTTTTTTGTTTCTTCTTTTCTCTTGATTTATGTAACCCACCATGTAATACTGTTACCAATAAACACATCCCAAAATGTTGCTCTGCCTCTTTGCCTTAGCAAAAAATCTCTTATATTTAAAGGTAGAAAAGCTGTTTACTCTACATAAGGGTGGTGCATTACTGTTTTTGAGATCAGATGACCGCCTGAGTACTATTCTTCGTAACCCATGTTATTAGGCACTTCAGGTTAAAGGAATAAAATAAATAGCCATTGTTGTGAACAGGATGTTTCTGGAATGGCATTAACTTTTGCTTTTATGCAATATTGAATCCACACCATTAGGTGGCAGGACAAATTTCAGTACTATAATTTGTATCTTCTAGTGAAACACAAACTAATTTACTGAGTGTCCTTTTAGGCTAGTAGACACATTTTGCCAACCTTAACCATTCTTATTAGTAAGCCTACATTTTATATTACAGAAAGCAAACAAATTACCACTGTTGTTTCTTCTACTTTCAATCAAAGGCCTGCTAGATTTGGAAGAGAAAGAAGAACAATATCCAGTAGTTGAAGTGTTGTTTCAGAGGTTTAAATATCTAGCCACACAATCTAAATTAGATTCGGTAGGTGAATTAAATCGCTGAACTGAAACGTTGCCAGATAAATATGCACATTTCATTTAACACAACACATTTAAATTCACTCTCACTTGCTTATAGGGAAACTCTGCATTAGGCCTGCTTTGTTCCACAAAAAATTGTTTCAAGAGCAGTTTTATGATCACATTTTTAATGTTTGAATTTTTAACCTTCATGTCAGTCGTCAATGCAAATGTTGTGATCAAGTGTAGTTATCATTATAATTTGTGGTTCAGAGGTTTTATTGATAGCATTAAGCTATGCATTAAGCAGAAACATTAAGATTCCCCTGTTGGGGAGTAAGTTTACTAGCTGTGTGAGTAACTGGTTTCTTCTTAGTGTAAATTACTTCCTGAGCTGTGATCGTTTTGGCTATCTATAAGGAAGCTGAAAACTAGATGTCATGTAGGGACGTTTTCACATGAACTTAAGTCAAAAGTGCTTTGATTCTAAATACTGTTGGCCAAAATGAGGGTTTCATGACTTGCTTTTTCTGTCATTGATTTTATTGGATTTTTAACAAATAAGTGTTCATAATCCCAGACCGAAAATCTAGCCCTAATAGTGTGATAATATGCTCAATGAAGGGTCAGTGAGTGCTAAATTAAAAATAGCACAAGAAGTGGGAACAATGTTGAACAATATTTTTACATTACTTCTTGGCCACCTGCAGTAAAGACGTAATGAGAGTTTGATTTCATCTGTTTGACAACAGAGGCTTTGGATTTATGGATTTATGTGGTTCTTGACTGACTGCATTCTTAGAGAAGTAAAACAGTCCTTTCCTGGTGTTCAGTGACTTGTTTGACAAGACATTCCTTTATCTCGTCATTAGCACATGAGCATGCTCATCCATCCTCATTCCAGTTACAGGGCCATTGGGTGAGTTCTCACTCTACGTGCTATTTATCTTCTAACAACTGCGACACAACACTATTCTAGTTGTACATGCTGCATCATTTTGAATCATAAAGGAATAACTCAATGGATTATTAAGTATGAGGGGCTGAGGAGAGCGAAGTAGAACTTTTTTTATTTTATTTTTACAAACTCCTGGACGCCTTTGAGTCGGAATGATGGAACAGGTAAGAAAATGAGACATGAATTTTGTTTTATCATGAACTTTTGAGTGTGATCCAGGTTTTTTTTTTACCATATGGATTCCTCAAACAGAGATTAATGCATAAATTAAAATGTAATATTGGACAATTTTTATTTTTTTTATTTTTTGGAAATACCTCAATTTGGTAGGACTATGCTATTTTTTTTAAATATCATGTAAATACATTTAATATGGCAGTTGTTCAGTACCATGGTATTACAATTAATTTTGTAAGAGTTTTGTATACCAAAAATAAGTTTATTGATTTATTAACACTGGCTTATTGTCAATCCATATGCCATACTATTGTATGAAGAACCACAATTTCCTTAACCAGGCTCTTTTAATGCAACTTACTGATTTCCATTAAATATCATTGTATGTTTTGAAATTAATCAGTGTGGTTTTAATCATTAAAATGTATTAAATCTGATCAGACACTGACAGTGTGTCATTACATGGCCTTCTGATTCCTGAGTGTAAACACATACATTTTGTTGCTTTGTTTGTTAAGATCTGAGACATGCATTCCATAGTGCAATGTAAATCAATGTTTAACATTTACTATATTTTATACATCAGGATGAATCAATAGACTTTAAAACCCTGAAGGCACGGTTCCAGGGTGGAGATGGTCTGAAGATTCAGACTAAACCTGCTGTCCCAGAGAAACCCAAAACCATCCCTCCATCGACAAAAATCAGCAATCCCTTCATCTCATCCATCAATGCTGCCGTGCAAAAAAGGATGTTTCAAGAACCACGTGTAGTCTTCAAACAAGACAAAAATCTAAATTGCCAGCTCTCTCCACCTATAGGATTAAAGACCAAAGAGGACCAACCCATCAATAATGGTGAACTGCTAGATAATAAACAGAAGAAGGAGGTCAACACTGTTAAGCAGAATCTAAAAGACAAGAATCTTCCGCTGGTTCTGCCTGTAGCTCCAGAGCCTGATTCCAGCCCACGTACGCCTATATCCACTTCACCATTCAAAGTGACGGCATCCCCAAAAAAATTATTTACCCCTCCAAAAACTAGCAAAGATGAATATGAGAAAACAGACTCTGTCAAAGAGTCTCTGAAGGACAGGAATTTTCCAATGGTTCTGCCAGTGGCTCAGAAAAAAGCTGAAAGCCCAGAACCTGAACCAAGCCCACTTACAACCGTGTCCATTCCACTAGCCAAAGGGTTCACAACCAAGAGTTCTGTATTTACTCCTCAAAAAAGTCACCAAGATGAGAATGAGAAGGCAGACACAGTAAAAGAGGTCATCATTGCCGAAAAGTCTCTGAAAGATAGCAATATTCCACTGGTTGTGCCAGTCGCTCCAATAAAAGATGATACCCCAGAGCCTGTGCCCAGCCCATATACACCTCAGAATTCCACACCCAAGAATGCTGTGTTTACAACTCAAATAACTAGCAAAGATGAGATTGAGGAGGCAGAAACAGTGGAAAGACCAACAGTGGCTAGTCATACCCCTGCTCCAAGTCACCCAGCTCCTGCTGGGCCATCTCTAATAGCTAATCCCGCTACTCAAAGTGTTCCTGTTGACCCCAAGGCTGTTGTAACTACTCAGACTTCAACTGGAACACCCACTGTCTCCAACATTCCTGTCCCAAGTATTCCAGCCTCAATCTGTTCAACCTCTGCAAACCCTGAGCCAAAGATTCCCGAGCCAAAGATTCTTGAACCAGCCATACCAACACCAATCATTCCCTCTCAAGCTGTTCCTAAATCAAAGCCAGAAAGCTCTATTTCATCTCTTCCTGACACTGAACCTCTTAAACCAAATATACAGATCCTCAGTTTATCAGAAGTATTTCCTCCCCCTGAAGAAAGTCCACCTCCAGAATTCACTGATATACCGCCCCCTGTTTTTGATGAAGACTTCCCAGATGGAGACTTTTCTGAGGAAGCTATACCCATTCCAGCAATAGGTACATTTCCCCCCCCAGTTCCCGCGAGTCCAGTTATCTCCAGGTCCCCTGCCCCATCCACCCCTCCAGTAGTATCTCCAGAGCCCTTGGTGAATCCTTTAGAATATACACCTGGTCCAGTCTCAAGCCCCCCTCCAGAAGTTCATACTCCTACTGCACCTATAGAGGTGTTACTGGAGAATGCGAAACCTCTGACTGAAGAGGCAGACCTAGAGAGGTCTAAGGAAGACCAGTCCTCAACCAAGCCACTTTCAGCCCTCTCAGCCTTGGTGAGAGCAGAGGAGATGGCCTCTGTAAAAAGATCACCACCTGATAGCTCTGTATTTGACCTTCTGGAAAGGGCCAAGAGAAAGTCCACAGTGAGTCCACTGGCTACCACACCTGAATATACATCTATACCTGAAAATACAAGCCTAGTTGATACAGCTACACCTGAGATACATCTGCCTGAAACACTCACACCCCTGCCTGAGACTACCATAACTGAGGTGACCCAACTTGACCTAGATCCACCTGAAAAAGCCTCACCACAGCTTGCCCCAACTTCAGAAACATTGCCTGAGGAAGTCCCACCTATATCAGAAGTGTCTGATATCCCTAAACTCCCTCCAGTTGACTATGTGGATCTTACTCTGTTACCACCTAACACCCACCTACCTGAAACTGCCAAGGTTAATGACTTTGATCAAAGTAAGTATCGATTTAAAGCAGGGTTCACACTGTATAATCTTAGCCGTGGTTTTTCTGTCTGAGATACATTTTGTCCAAGGTAGGAGGTTTCCCTTGTTGTAGGGCAGCCATGTACGAATAAGTATGACATTTGCACAGATGGCTGCTTAATTGACTTTTCAAAAAAGTCTCAGATGAAGTTCTTGCAGTTTCAGAAATTCTAAGGATCATTGCTGTTCCTAAGAGCACAACATTTAATCAACACAAATCATTTTTTTTAATTGTTCACAAATATACATATCTTTGAGCTGTGGAAAACAGTGTTTAAATACCTTTTTTTTTTGACCTTGAGGAGTTGAGGTGGATTCCATACTTCAGGGTTGGTATGCAAGAAATGTAAGGCTGTTGTAGCTATCTTTGGCAACATATCTTTCATAATCAGAATGACAAACAGTATTCTGTCTCAAGGAAATATCTGTGAAACTGGGCCGTTTTAGTTTTCATTTAAACTAAATGCTAATTAGGCTTACATACAGTTTATTCTCACAAGCAATTATTGTAATTAGACCATATTTATTATTGTCTAGAAACATCTTTACAGAGAAAATAATTTTCATTACAGAAATTAAAATGACCTATACTGTCAATTATGTGGTATTAAATATGATTACATTACATAAAATTCTTAAAAGACAGAATTCATGAGTTTGAGTAGGCTTGCAAGTATAAACATCATGCTTGCTCCATTTTCATTCGATAGTCCTGTGCTACCTACTATGTTTCCTTGACCTCGCCATTTTCATTGGCTTTGCAGACATATCTTTCTCAGTTTCTTCTTAAGGCTTATTATTTTAGCCTTTTTTCTTGCTAGTTTCAGAATGCAAAAAATGCTTGCAAAATGTACGCATTCCTTTACATATATACATATATATATAACATCAACAAGATTAATTTACTTGAGCGAAATTACATTAGAAAGCAATACTAGTTTTCATAAAATATATTGAATTCTTTTTCCTTTTTTTAACCCAAATTTTAACCTTAACCCAAATTTTTCTTGTTTTAAGTAAACAACTTTCTTAATTTTGATCAATTCTTAAAACATTTGAGTCATTTCATACATGCAGTTGTAGAGGTTCTGTTTATTTATGTCTTGGTGGTGATGGTCCGTTGGTTGCCCATGCTAGTATTTATTGTCTTGTTTTTGCAGATGTAGTTACAGTGGTCAAACCAGTGAATCCTCCTCCCCCACCGCCCAGAAGGGCTCTCCCAGACACTCCCATTGTGGATCCCCCACTTGAGCAACCAATGCTGTCTCCTGCCAGAGACTTCCAGATGCCCTCAACACCTTCTGAACCTCTAAAAACACATGGTAAACTAATTATTCCAAAAATCTGAAACTCTATGCAAAGTGTTTGTCCACTAAATTAGTAAATGAACATTTTTCTTCTACAGAAGTGTCACCATATGACAACTCATTTGAGAATTATGAAGATGTTGAGGAACCTAGGGCTGCAGCACTTCCATCCTTTAGGCCTCCATCAGTACCATCATCAGCTTCTAGCACCAACAGGGCGGTTTCAGTTCAGGAGGAAGCCTTCCTGAATCAGTTGAGCCTAAGAAAACAGTCAAAAGAGGATGTGTTTCCGAACCAGGATAGAGATGTGGATTATGGGTCAATGAACTCTGGCTCTCCATATCCAGAAACTCAAGCTGCAGTGCATCAGGACTCAGTGGGAAGCTCACCTCCCTTGACTCCATCAGGGTAAGCCATTAAATTCATGAGAATTGAATTAAAAAATAATAATAATAATTATGTTATCGGTATTGAACACTGAGTGACATTTTTTATTCTGACTTTCCTCCAGGACCCTTGAAAGAGGTGACAATGTCTTTGAAGATCAATCAGACAGTAAAAAAGGCAAACAGGCAAAGACTAAGAAACAGAAAGGGCCTCCAAAGAGTAAGTGGAAGAAGTCTTGTCTTTTTTTTTTTTTTGACTTTTTTTTTTCTCCGGTACTTAAAAAAAAAATAAAGTGTGAGTGAGTGTATATATGCAAATAAAGAAACGCGCTGCAAATCATCACAACACATGCATATAACGAAACGCGCTGCAAATCATCACAACACATGCATATAATGAAACGCGCTACAAATCATCACAACACATGCATATAGCGAAACGGACTGCAAAATCATCACAACACATGCATATAGTGAAACGAGCTGCAAATCCTTCACAACACATGCATATAACGAAACGCGCTGCAAATCCTCACAACACATGCATATAACGAAACGCGCTACAAATCATCACAACACATGCATATAGCGAAACGCGCTGCAAAATCATCACAACTCATGCATATAGCGAAACGCGCTGCAAAATCCTCATAACACATGCATATAACGAAACGCGCTACAAATCATCACAACACATGCATATAGCGAAACGCGCTGCAAAATCATCACAACACATGCATATAGCGAAACGCGCTGCAAATCCTCACAGTGTTTTCTTAAGTCGGCCACCGTATTATATAATCATCATTAACACATTCATTAAAAATCTAATTTCCTTGAAACTAAATTTGGAAGAAATTAAGATTTAAAAAAAAAAATGTATAACAATTATTTGACATTAATACAATTTACGATATGATTTATGCTTAAAACTAGAAAAATAATTTGCTATTTGATATAAAATTCTCTGAAATCAGATCTTTCATTCTTACAGGACTTTTATTCTGAAGTACACAATCGTATTTGTTTTATGTTATTTAATGTTTAGATATTTAACTGGAATCCAGGATAGTGTTTTGTTTTTGTTTATTTTATTTTTCCGGTGTAGTTATTCATCTTCATAGTAATCTCATCTCTGATGACCTTCTGATCAACAGAAATGATAAACACACAGGAAATTGTCATGTCGTTAGTTTATTTTAGATTCTCTTTTATCTTCAAAGTATTCTACTCACTGACGTATGTTTCCTATTGTTTGAAACCTAGACCCGTATGCTGATACACCGACCGTGGTAAGTTTTACTGTTGATGTTTAAAATAGTTTTAGAATAGTGGTTTATGGTCTTACGCTTGATGTCAGGAGCTTATGATTATAGCATTTGTAGTATCATCACCTATTTCTTATGCCTTCTTATTGCATGTTCTGTATTTTCAATGATCTGTTCAAACACGTTGTCTATTTTTTTTTTTTTATCTATTAATCACCCTAATCTTTTCAGGTGGAAGGGGCTCCCAAGAGGAGCTTGTTCTCCAGGTTTGTAGCAGCAATTTCTTTTCAACTTGCAAATTCACAATATTAAAGTGTCTACATTCCCAAAACATCTTAATGATGAAAGTCTTAAATCCACAGGAAGAGCTCAAAAAAAGCGGCAGATGACAAAGAACTAAAGAAAAAAGAGAAACAGCTAGAAAAGGAAAAAGAGAAAGAGAAGGAAAGACAAAAGAAGGAGCAGAAAGAAAAAGAAAAGAAAGAAAATGAAATGAGGAAAAAATTTAAGGTAATTATTATTATTATTTGCTTTTGCCGTACATTTCAATTTCTCGCTAACAGTCCTTTTTGAATGCACATGGCAAAGTCGGTTAAGTGATGAGCACAAACTAATGTAACTCTATGTGTGTGTGTTGATGTTTAATGCAGATCACAGGCCAGGAAGAGCCCATTTATCATGTTAAAGTCATCGAAGAATGTAAGGGCCGTAAAAACGACCTGCCGGTGAAGGTTGGAGACACCGTGAGCATTATCCGCACCATCAACTGCCCTAAAGGAAAATGGCTGGCAAAGGACAGCAGCAACAAATGTGAGCCAAACACACACAACAAATACACAGCTGACAAACACAGGAGTTAATTAAGCTTATAATATGTGCATATCTTTGCTCTTGTGGAAGTTGTAAATAATTAGCATCACGCTAAATGAGTTTAACAGATAAGTGAGGTGCGGGAAATAAGCATTGTTATGAATTTACCCTGATAAGGACTAAATGCATAAATATATCTGTCACTGAGCACTGAGTCCTTGAGCTTGGACTTATCTGTTAGACTGTGTATGTAAGCGCTTATCTCAGTTTTCTGATGCTTCTGCTGGAATGCAGATTGGAAATGTGCTGTGTGTTGTTTTTCAGACGGCTATGTTCCGGTGGAGAGTGTGGATTTGAACATCAATGGCATTATGGAGCTGGGGAAGATAACAACAGCATCTAACAGATCCAATGGCAGTGGACACAAAGACCGAGAGGTCATCAGTACGGGCAGCAGGTAGTCATAGAAAAACTAGGCTTGCAAAAACCCGCTAAGCTAACGCCGAGCGCTAAAAATTAGCGTAATCTGCAGTTTACAAATTGAAGAGTCATTTTTTTTTCATCTGTGTTTTTTAGGACCTCGGAGCATTATTGCATGAACCACGCTAGCTGTAAGCACCTTCTTTTGCTTTATTTTATTTATAATATTTATTTATAAAATGTGTTTTAACCAGCCATGACCACAATAACCAACGGGATATTTTATTGATTACTTTCTTCTGCCCCACCCACTGTGAAATTTCATTGGCCTAAAATCTCACCCCCACACTATGCATCAAATATTATCTGATTGGCTTTGATTGTAACATAGTAACACTATGTTTTTTGGACACTACTTTAATAGTTATACCATATATTAGAGTACTATGGTATTTTTGTCTGATAGATTTGATACAGGACCATAAATAGATCATGATATTAGTACAACACATTTTTATAAGGGTAAAGTCTTTGGTATTTGCTGTTTTGTATGTATATTTTTATTATGTTTTATAATTCAGAATAAAAATCCTACTCAGGACATAAATTGCAATTTGTAATTTTATTTTATTAGTCTCAGAAGACAGTGATGAGTGGACCTATGATGAAGATGACCCTGTGTTTGACTCTGCTAATGAAACGGCACACATGTAAATCTTACCTTGCACTTTTTAGTACTTCGTTACAAAGCTTGATTGTTCAGCTATTGTATTGTTTACAATGGGGTGTATGTTCTATATTTCAGGGAGCTGAATCAATCACACGCCACACCAGCTCAAGGTGAGTCACTGATGAAGTATGATTGAAAAATGTTCACAGGAACACTACCAACCGGAAACATAACTTTAACTTTATTAGTCATTATAGCTAAGTATATCATTTACTTTTTCATTGTCACATTTATAGAAGCCAGTTTCCACCACATAAGCAAAAAAGAAACACTTTGGTAAACCATTACTATGTTTACTGTGAGTTATGACATGTTAAAATCATGAAATAAAAAGTCATTATCATGACAAAAGAAAAAAGAAAGAAAAGCGAAAAAAGAAAACTGACAAAAACAATTATGACGTACAAAAAGACTGATATAAAAAGTTGAAATCATGATATAAACCATCACAATTATGACAAACTGTAAAAAGTTGAAATTATGACAAAAAAAAAATTATGTTGTTAAATTTAAATTATGACCAGAGAAACGTTTATGACATTAAAAGTAAAAATGTACATAAGTAATAATCATGACATAAAAGGTCAAAATTATAGCAGAAATTTCAAATTTTACACTAAAAAACTTAATTATGACATCACAAGTCAAAATGATGTGATTCTAAGTCATGATTATGAAATAAAAAGCCATACCTTTGTTCATAATAATAATAATAATAATGATAATAAATTATAAGAATAAGAATAACAAATAATAACAATTATTTTATTTTTAAATTTCATCGATGTTTTTTTTTTCTCAGAACAATGCGATTCAACTAATATGTCGTAAGTTCTATTCCATTCTGTTCCATTCAATTCTATTCTATTCACTAAAATGACACTTCTGTACTACCTTTGATCTGTAATAATCCGTTTCACATTAAGAACACGAGAATAAACATTTGTGTATTGTGTGTTGCAGAGAAAAGCAGGAAGCGATTCAAAAACTCTCCAGATTCTTTATGCAACCCGAGACGCTCTCTCAGCCTCTACCACTCAACAACAGCCCAGTGTAGGCCATTACTTTACTTATTGTCTACTTCCTTTGAATTCACTAAAGAACATTTACGGTAGCACTTTATTTTACAGTCCTGTTCCCCATGTACATACTATGTACTTATTATAGTAATTACAATAACTATGTAATAACTAGGTACTAACCCTGAACCTAACCCTACCCCATGTAGTTACCTTGTATTACCAGAACTTTCTTAAATAAATACACTGTAAGTACACTATAAATACATGTAAGTAGACATACTGTAAAATAAAGTGCAACCACACTTACTGTAACCGATAAGATTGCACGATAGCAACTAATCTTCTTATCTACTTCCTGTTTCCTCATTTGGCTGTTTGTGCATCAAGAATGCCAGAGGCCACACCAGGTATGTTTTAAAACTCTAAACCTGAATTACATAAACAGTCACATCTACCCACTCACTTTTTTTTCTTCTTCTTCTTCTCCACTTCCGGTTTCATGTGTTACCACTTGAAGAGGATCCTGACAGCTCGTAAGTGTTCTCAAATGACTCTACACATTCTTCTCACACGTAACACAGTCAGTAATTCATGAGATGTCTTTTCTCCACAGGAGCATGTGGTCAGACTGGTTTCGCATGAATATTTGAGATGTTTTTTTTTCAGAAACCATGTCTCATTCCATCTTTCTGTGCAGCCGCTGTGTTAACTGCTAACTAGATTTTGTTGATATGGTCTGTTTCCTTCAGGAATAAAGAAGAAGAAGATTTAAATGTGTCAGAGCTCCAGATTCTTCCTCCTCCGGACCTGTATGCCGACATCATAGCCGGAGACTCCATGCCTATTAACAGCGAGTACGTACAATGATCGTCTTTATCTTTTGTGACAACATGCCCCAATAGCAGAACATGTTGTTGCACTATATGGGGCAAGTCGTCACAATGGATCCAGACATTAAACAGCTTGTTACTGAAGTATAGACAAATAAAGACAAAAAATACTACTGTCTTGGAGTGCAAATATCTATAAGATTGTTTTTTGAATTAGTTTCATATGCTCACCAGGGCATTTATTTGTTCAAAAATACAGTAACAAAAAAAAAAAAAAAAAAAAAAAAATCTATTCTATTTTAATATATTTTACAATTTAATTTATTCCTGTGCTTACTCCAGTCTCCAGAGTTACATGATCCTTCATAAATCATAAATCATTCTAATATGCTTATTTTCATTTTACGAACATTTCACATTGTCTGAAAACAGTATATATATTATTATTATTATCATTATTATTATGTAATTTTTATTTTTTTGTGGAATACATTATACTTTAATGAATAGAAAGTTCAAAAGAACAGCACTGATTTGAAATAGAAATGTTTGTAAAATTATGTCTTTACTGTGGATTTTGATCAATTTATTGCATCCTAACAAAAAAAACTCTAACCAAAAACAATAGTATAATAATAATTAAATATATATATATATATATATATATATATATATATATATATATATATATATATATATATATATATATATATATACACACACTATACTACTACTATACTGTACTATATATATATATATATATATATATATATATATATATATATATATATATATATATATATGCATGAATTTAATATTTAGAACATGCTAAAATTGTCTTTACTATCGATTCAGATCAATTTATTGCATCCTAACTAAAAAAAAAAAAAAAAAAAAAAAAAAACCAACCAAAATCAATAGTATAAAATAATTTAATTAATAATAGTATTCATAGTTAAAAAAAACTTTTTATCTAACGATATGATCGTGCTCATCTAATCAGTAAAGCTATATATATATATACATACTTTTAACATTTAGAACATGCTAAAATTGCCTCAGATAAAATGTGACAACTAGCCCCGTCTACCTTGTATATTCACATGGAAAGAATATTCTCAAACCTGTTTTTACTTCACTTCTTGACTTTTAACATGCAGTGCTGGTTTAAATTTGACCCTTCTCATTCCTAACCTCTGACATTTTTAAACTCCAATGATGTTTACTGACATTTTAGAGTCAGTTTAGATTTTAGAGTCATTTTCGATTTTGTCTATTCTAGGCCAATCAAACCCATCTCGAAATAGCCGAATAACTCTGGCTGCAAGAGGGGAAGATGGACTGCTCTGGATCTTCACTGTTTCTGAGTTCATAACCCTGCTGTGGGCTGTGTTTTGATGAGCAGCACGGTAAATGTCCCCCACACAGGCTCAAGAGGAGACGCGTCTGTCAAGTGGGAAGAATTATGTTTGTGATTGTGCATCAGTCTGTAAGTGGCTGCAGGCGCGTTCTTCTATATTCATGTGTATTATGTTCAATCTGTGAAAAAAAGGCACTTGTATGATGTGGTGAGAAGCTCTTCAGATTATTTAAAGCATTACATTGAAGTGTTAGTTCTGTGGCAAGACAGTCAACCTAGTCTGAGGTTGTCTGATTATTTTAAGAGATTAAATAATTGACAGATCAAAATGACAGCTTATGCATGTTAAAACATCTTCACATTTGAGTTTGATTTTAACAGTACATTGCAACGTCAACATTAAAATGCAGTCCCTAAGTCAGCATTATTTTTGTGGTATAATTTGCTTCGAAGTTTAGGATTGCAACTTAAAGGTTTAATATAATCAAACCATGCATTTGTATTAGAGTACCTAGTATTATATTATTTGTTTTATATTTTACATGCAGTTCTATATGTTTAAGTATTCCAAGTCTTCAGGGCTACTCTGCATTAGGGAAGATATGCTAATGCTTGTAGAGCACGTTTAAGTGTTGTTGTTTTTTGTAATTCTACTGCATGTACTACGTTTTCTGGAAAATACAATAAATGTTACAGTGGTGTATCTCAAGTCTTTGCTCATTAAAATTGTTGCTCTGTGTATGCTGAAAAGTTCACAAGTTTTCCACGATTTTTCCAGTAGCTAACAATTCATGTTTGGCTGGTTAGTTGGATATCCAGAATTCTGATAAACCGAAACTTTTTTCAAGGCATGCAAATCACAATATTTCATGCAGGTTTTCCATCACCATCTACTCAAAGTTGTTGATTTGCTATGTAAAGAAAAATAATTACAAAAACTACAAAATGCATATACCTCTTTATTTCCCTTTTTCTCTTTTTAACAAAAAATAAAGTGCAAATAAGAACAGGAACACCATGCAGTGCATAACTTTTAAAATACAAACCGCACACAGACAGGAAGTGACACGCGCACCTGTACGTTACAGACATGTAGACACTGACAGGCAGGGGTCGTCTCCCAGCAGGGCTCGGGAACAGGCAGAAAACACATTATTTTCATGTTTCACACATATGACACTACGCTGGAGAGACAGGGAGGGAATAATATCCAGCACAAACGCATCTACATAGAGAAAAAAACAACACTGGACATGAACTGAAGCCATGGCTGTTGCACTAATGCCCCTGTCAAACTAATGGGGGACATACATTTTTGACCAGATTCAACAAAACACAGCTATAAAGCTGATATAACATATATTAAACTGTCATAAAAAGACTTTTGCTATCTGGTCTCTAAATATGACAAATATTTACCACAACTGCATGAAGCTTGCACACATTTCTGCTATTCCCATACAAATCTGTCACTGATACTAAAGGGATAGTTCACCTAAAAAATACAAATTCTGTCATCATTTATTCACCCTACACTTGTTCCAAACTTGTATCTTCTGTAGAACATACACACACAGAAATACATTTTGATGAATGCTGGTTACCAAATAGTTGCCGGTAGCCATTGGCTTTCATAGAATGAAAGACAGTGACTACCATGAAATGTTTGGTAACCAGCATCATCAAAATATCTTATTTTGTGTTCAACAGAAGAAAGAAACTCATACGGGTTTGGAACAATATGAAGGTGAGTTATTTATAAGAAATCATTTTGGGGTGATCTGTCCCTTTAATTTTGTAGCAAAATCCAGCAGCAGGAGGCGATAAACTCCCTAAACTTTCTTTCTCCAAACACGTAACACTGATGCTCAGTGTGACCAGGAGTGAGCTCGGGATTTGTGGGGAAAATGTTAAGAATACATAAAGGCTTTACATTCTGGAAGGAATTTCAGACGGTGCAATATTTTCCCACAACAACAACACCATAATCCAATAAAATCTTCAGACAAAAAAATACATTAAAAAAAGAATGTCCCGCAAGAGTGTAGTTTAATCTTAACTGATCAACTTTTTTCGAGGTATCATATCTATTGCATTTCATACAAATTATATGAAGTGATCTGTGTGAGAACTCTCCATCTTTCTGTTTTACATTCAGTCACAATGGTAGAACTGCAGCCGTGTATCATAAAAAAATACAGCATACTTATACAAAACACACAGACACTCTGCTCATGCGCACAACACTAGCCATTCAACCATTCCTTACAATACAAGACAAGATTCAGGAAGACCATCACATTTATACAAACACAATTTGTGATAAGCTTCGTCTTTATGGATTACGAACCAGCGGGACCGAAGATGAAAATGACTATGAGATCTAGCTTGTTTATAATTACATTTATATAGCGCTATTCTGGGTACTCAAAGCGCTTGTTACTAGTTCAGACGATTCAGATCTATTGATTTTTCATTGCATATAATCTGGATATAGTATTCACTCCTCTCGTTTTCAGTCATGCACTGTTATTTCCCAGCGGGCTGTGTTGTAGTTGTCCATTCATACACGTTGGCACAAAGACAACTACAACAAATCCACTTTCTGAATCCCCACCTTCTTATGTAGTTTGTTCACAAGCAACACTTAAGAGGCAAGCTTAAATAAAGAATAAATATGTGTAACTAATAAATACATTGGATCTTCTCCATACAAACAACTCCACACATAAATATGTTGATTAGAAACAATAAAGTTCATAATCTATTTAAGGCATCCCAGGGAAGGGGGTCACGTGGCGCACTCTTGGCTCGGGTCACTTTATTTGTTCTCATCAGATACACACCATCTATATCATGTTTAAAACAAGTCTACTTCAGTATGCTACCAGTCAAACATTTCAGAACGTCTCTTCTGTTCACCAAAGCTGCATTTATTTGGTCAAAAATACAGTAAGAAATTGTCAAATGCTATTACAAATTAAAATAACTGTTTGCTATGTGGATATATTATCAAATTTCTTTCTAGGATGCAAAGATGAATTTTCAGCATCATTACTCCAGTTTTTAGTGTCACATGATCCTAAAAAGCAAAATTCAAAAAAACATTGAACACAGTTGTTCTGCTTCATAATTTGTGGAAACTGTGATATATTTAATTTTGGGGGGATTTTTGGATTTTGAATCAAATAAATCAGTCTTGGTTAGCATAAGAGACATTCATCAGCTATAGAAATGACATTGATAGCTATATAATGTATATATTCTTAAAATATTGAGCTAATTGTGTTATTTAGAAAGAATTCTTTAACAGTGTGTACACACACACACACACACACACATAAACATTGTAAGTTATTAATATACTTGAATTTTGTCAAATTCTTTGTAAAATAATTTTAATATAGAGTTAAAACCTAGGTTCTAAAACAAATAATGAACTCAATAAAGCTGAATGTGTCACAGGACAAATGCTTTAATAAGGTCTTCATGGCTCTCTATTCCCAAGCATTGGGAACATTTTAAGGCCGTCTAATGAAAGGCTCACTCGTATCAACAAAACGACTGGCACATTGTCTACTTCACCCGTCTCTATTCTTTGTGTGCATTTTAGCCATATCAAGGCACAACATTGAACTCTTTGGCTGGTCAGTCTGCTCCTATCCAGCATACTTGTCTTTCTATGACAGCAGCACAGCCCATGATGCAGGCAAGGCCTCTGAGACAGACACAAATAGGTCACGGTCAGACTTTTCCACTGCAGATGGTGTGTATTATCAGAGATTCACTGTGACATTCTCAGATAAACGCTTTCTGAAGACTGCAAGCCAAACCCAGAGCACTCAATACAACTTCTTCACTCCATAAATTAACACTTAAATAATGTGAATAAGCAAGAATCTCTAATATAATTAAATTATGGTCTTTGCTCGATATGTATAATATATACTATATTTTTTGTATATGTCATTGCAATCAATAGCCATTAAACTAAACTATACAACTCAAGTGATCGATATGAGAATATAAATATACTGTATAATACTTGTTGCAAAAAAAAGTGTGTATATAAAATCAGAAGTATGTTTATAGTTTTTCAGTTATTTAAACTTATGACGATGAGTTGAACCTCTGACTCAAGTGGCCCTAAAACAATTCTGGACCGAATGAATATCATTGCATTAGATAAGACGAAAAAGTAGGGGGAAAAAAGTCGGTTTAAAACAATAAAACAATGCACTGTTAAAAATAACAACTTAAGTAAAACTAAAATAAATAAATAAAAAATAAACACTGATTTGAACATCAGAATTGAGCCTTTATAACAAAAATAATTACAATAAAAAAAAAATAATAATTTATATTTAGAATTTATGTCAGTGAAAAACCTAAGCAATGTTTGCAATTATAAATATATAAAATTGAATTATATAATTTTATAAAATGAGGCATGATAAAGTGATGAAAAAAAGATTTTAGGCTTGTGATACGATTACTGGTTAAATAATGCAATGACTTTCGTACATTTGTAGGTGTTTCTTTTGTGTTTAAAACTCTTTAGGTCACCATATGTCTGTGCCGCTACTGTGGGACTGACATAAAAGCACCCCGAATCCAGAAATCACATCCCATAACCCTTCACCTTTTGTCTGTAAAGAGGAAAAGACCATCAGATGGTGGTGTGTTTTGATGCTTTGGGTCTCAGCGAGCCAGGGTAGTGATGAGGCTGGCACACATTTCGAAAAAGTCCATGGTGTTGCTGCCCTGCCGCGGAGCCAGGAGAGGTGAGCTCCCGGTCAGAGAGCCCGGCAGAGAGCTGCTGAGCTGGGGCATCTCAACAGCCACGCTCGCAGAGTCGATGCTGAGACGCGGCCGATGGAGGCCGGCCGTAGAGCCAGAGCGCTGGGGAGTCGACGACCCTGACTTGTGCTCGACTGCATCGTCTGAAATTGACCAAAATACTTTTTTATTAGAGAGATACTTTGAAGAATAACATGAGCTTAATGCATGTGGAGCAGAGCAATACCTAGGATTTTTATACAGGTCTGTGACAAAAAGTAGATCTTCTACTGAAATTGAATAAGTGAAGAAAATATTGCAAATAACTAAATGCAATCTTGCTAATTTTAGGTGTATAAGAAACTGTCTAACAACTGCAGCAGCAAAATTATATAGAATTCCACACTTCACATACTGTATGAAGACTTGGTCTCAAGTTAAAGGTACAACACTGAAGCCCATTCTTTCCCTGAATGTAGTGCCATTTTCCAAGTATGGTAACCCATGGGTATTGAGGGTGGAAGTGAGCACTGTTCATTCAGTCCCTCCACCTATAACTCCTGCCGGCACTGAGACGCGAACCTGCAACCTTCGGGTTACAAGTCCGATTCTCTAAGCATTAGGCCACAGCTGCTCCAAAGTGTCAGACAGAAAACCTAACACATTCCACCTCTGTGATATGTTGTGCAACTACTTGTTTGTAGTGCCTTCTCCTTAAAACATTTTTTTTTTTTTACAAAATGGTAGTTTTATTTCAGTTTCTGTCTGGAAATATACTATATTTCTAAAGTTTGGTCTCAGTAAGATTTTGTTTAGTGAAAGAAATCAGTACTTCATATTCAGCAAGGACACATTCAATTGGTACTTAAAGACATTTATAATGTTACAAAAATAATAAATAAATACATACATACATACGTACATACATAAAATGTATAAATGCTATTATTTTCTTTATATATATATATATATATATATATATATATATATATATATATATATATATATATATATATATATATATATATATATATATACCAAAAGTCACAAAAAGCCAACTTAAATGAAAAGTATATTATTTAGTTTTGGAGTATAACTTAAAATTAATAATATAATTTAATTATAATTTTATAATATCATACTGCTTTTCCCTTTCAATAAATGTCGATCTTTGTATGTGAAAATAAATAGCTGCTTTTTTATTTCAGAAAGGAGATCAAGATTTTTAGGGGTCTGACTGATCGATGCTCACCATCAGTGCTCTTGAAGTCGAGCAGGTAGCTCCGATTGTCCACCTGGTAGAGCTGCAGACTCATCTTCACAAAATTCCCAGTGACCTGATTCCTCCGGCGAACTCTCAGGTGATAGGGGTTCACCACCTAAATCCCACGACACATTGACACATCTAGATTCTTTCTCACTAATCAAACGTGCATACCTGTGTTTGTTTCTGAGCCACTCACCTTCCACTCGTACTCCAGCTGCTTCATGGCACGATAGACCTCAGCCATGATGTCGTAGGGTTTGCTCTGGCTCCGAATGCCCAGGTGCCACTTTGCTTTCTTTACCGTTAGCGGTTTGGGTCGGGTAGTGTTGAGGGCGTCCAGAGGGCATCGTGCCTTAGGGCTGTCGGCCAGCAGCGGGGGCATCCGTTCGGGGTGAGCTTTGACCCCTGGTGGCAGAGGCATGCCCTCCTCCATGAAGGAGCTGGTTGGGGGACTGGAGGCCAGGTAGAACTCGCTGGCCTGGTTCATGATTCGGCGGTTGTCGATGATGAGGTGGTACGCCACGGCCAGCTGGTCTTGAGGGTCTCCGCTGTAGAGGCTGCTCATTACATCGGCTTCAATGCACTCAAACTTCTCACACACCTCGCGCACGGCCTCCTCATCCAGCACTGTGGTGTCGTACGAGGGGTCCTCGGGGAAGAGGTAGCAAGGAAGGTCCTGCTTAAACCACTCATGCTCTCTGTTATATAGAAAGGAAGAAAATAAAAGTTCTGCACTACTAAAAATGTTTTTGTTGAATTAATCGTATATTTATTTACTCAAGTTGAATAAGCGTGCGATAACTCATAACCTGATGTCTTTGATAGTAGCTCTCTTCAGTGGGTCCACTTGCAACATGAGCATTAGTATACTGGCCACTGAACGATTGAGGTATTCTGGGATGTAGAAGACCCCTCCACGGATCTTTTTGAAGAGGGTGGGCACGTGATCGTCATCAAACGGCAGAGTCCCACAAAGCAGTGCATAGAGAATGACCCCACAGCTCCAGATGTCCACCTCTGGACCAGCATACAGCCTGAAACATGACACAAATGTCACTGGGTGTGTGTGCTTCTACATTGTCTCTACATGTCTATTAGTCTAAATGGAGCAAAAGTTTTCAGCGATGTAAAGATCAACATGGCAAACAGTATAACGTAAAAAATGTATGATATGTGCAGTGTTTTCAAGCAGTCCATAGCGAAGACCTTTGAGTCTCAGAATAAAAGATCGCCTAAAAATGAAATTTACTTAAAATGTACTTAGACTCAGGCCATCTAATATGTAGATGAATTTGTTTCTTCATCTGAAAAGATTTGGAGAAATTTAGCATTACATCACTTGCCCATCAGTGGATCCTCTACAGTGAATGGGTGCCGTCAGTCACCGAGTCCAAACAGCTGATAAACACATCCCAAACAATCCATAAATAATCAACATTGGGTCCAGTACATCAATGGAAGTCTTGTGAAGTGAAAAGCTGCATTTTTGTGTGAAACAAATCCATTATCACTGTGTTTTAACTTTAAACCGTCGCTGCGGACCAAAATACAAATCCATAATCCATACTAACACTTCCTCCGGTGAAAACCTCCATCCCCTGTAGTCCTCTCACATCAAAATACACAACTGTTTTTGCTTCTGAACAGTGCTTGATCTGTCCATATTTCTCTCCTGATTCAGACAAGAAAGCAATATTATGGACAGAGGATATGTAGCTCAGTCGTAAGTAATGGTTTGAAGTTATTTACAAACGCA
Source organism: Carassius auratus (assembly GCF_003368295.1). Taxonomy (NCBI): domain Eukaryota; kingdom Metazoa; phylum Chordata; class Actinopteri; order Cypriniformes; family Cyprinidae; genus Carassius; species Carassius auratus. The sequence goes on along the minus strand of NC_039287.1, from coordinate 11,992,796 downwards.
CAGCTTTTCACTTCACAAGAACTGATGGACAGGAATCACGTGGATTACTTGTGGATTATTGTGATGTTTTTATAAGCCGTTTGGACTTTCATTCTGATGGCACCCATTCACTGTAGAGACATTTTGTGAGCAAATGATGCAAGTAATTATGGTCCAGATCTGTTTCAATGAAGAAACAAACTCATCTACATCTTGGATGGCCTGAAGGTGAGTAAATTATCAGCAAATGTACATTTTTGGGTAAACTAATGCTTTAAGTGTGGCGCATATTGATGCTTTTTCTGGCAAAGAACTGCTCGTGTTGTACATGATCTGTTTGACTATAATACAATTGACCTCACCTTCCTGAGATGACCTCTGGTGCGGCGTAGTTTGGTGATCCGCAGCTCGTTCTCAGGAACTCTCCATCTGACATCATGTTTGACAGACCTGACAAGCAGCGCCACATAACATATGATTGGCCAAGACCAGCTCAAGTAAAAAAAAAAAAAAATTATTTCAGGGTGGGTATAAATGCAGTGGGATCCAAGCTATATCTGACAAACGGTGAATTTTAATCCAAATAAATAATGAAATAATAAACAGTAATAAATAATAGTTGTAGGTTGTAACAAATATATATATATATATTAAATTAGATGGCAATTAAAAAATAGAAGCATTTTCCCTAGTGGTCTCAAATTTTTGGACACCACTGTAAATGTAGTGTAGCTCAACACATCTAGCTGCAAGGTAGATTCATGTATTTTTCTCTTTGCTTCTCTTCTGTCTGTGCTCTTCTGTGGATAATCAAACACCATGCCTCATACAAACCACATGAGTGGACGTGCAGCAAAACCGCAGCCGGTTGCCTGGTAACTATCCCTCACTGTCTGCACAACATTAGCTTTCCATGTGTGTGTGTACCAAAGTCAGCGATCTTGGCATTCATGTTGCCGTCCAGCAGGACATTTTCAGGCTTGAGGTCTCTGTGCACCACCATGTGTCTGTGGCAGTAATCTACTGCTGAGATGATTTGCTGGAAAAGACGTCTCGCCTCTGTGTCCTCCACCTGCACACGAGACACAAAAGAGAGATTACTATGTAAAACATTATCTTAAAAACAATAATTTGCTCTCTGTGGGTTTAAGCTGTGTGTATTGTATTTGATACAGGACTACCCTGATACTTTCCTGAAGTGATAGCAAGAATAACTTGTATCTTGTTATATTATATTATATTAATATCTTGTTAATATTATTTCAAAATTAAAATGTACTGTAATGTTTAATTGACTACTGTTTACATTCTAAAAAAAATGGAAAAATCATATTCTTAAGTCACATTTAGGTAAAATGATTGACTCAATTTAGATGAATTATTCCTATATCCAACAACGTCATGTCGTCAAAACATTAAAAACAATTTGTCAAGTGTTGATGAATTAAGAACTCTAAAAATTAAAAAGCTTCCGATCAAATTTCATCAAAGTCAGCTGTGTGTTTGTGCATGTAAGCTAAACATGTCCTGCAACATGTCCTGAACAATCAGGCAGTGCCAAGTTGTAGGCAACACAAAGACTGAGCCCGATGGATGAACCCCCTGACCCTTCCCATGAACACGTCACTGGATCAGCTGCTGTTTGGATAAACTGGATCCCTGTAACCCTAACAGGTTCGGAAGACTCAAAGCTTAATTCATGCTCAGAGCCAGACCAGAGCCACAGAAGTACATAGTTAAGTGTCCCGAGGCTTATAAAGCAGATTTGGGCTATTAGGTGACTTACATAAAAATAATATGCCATATTTCGCTGGCCTTTCCCAGGAATCTAAGAGCCTGCTAGCCTGCAGCTGACCTTATTAGCAAACGTTTAATGGTTGATTCTTACCCTTCCATTTTTACAAATATAGTCAAAGAGTTCCCCTCCAGACACATATTCCATCACCATGAAGAAGTCTGTGGGAGTGCTGATCACCTGATACCTGAAACACAGCAGAGAAAAGAACCACAGAAACTCAACAAGAGGCTTTAATGTTGATGCTTTTAACATACAGCAATACAGAGCTCAACAATAAGGATGACTTATGGCCTGAAGGACACATGCGTTTTTATACCTTGCAAAGTGAGAAGATTCCTGTGGTATGCAACACAGTTTTTTTTTTTTTTGCAAATTAATTTGATTAAAATGTTATAAAAGTCTTAGATCAATGAGATGAAAACTCTATGCCTTTGTTTTCCAGCAAAAGTGAATTAATACACTTTATAGCAGTCATGGAGTTAAATATTATAGTCATATAATTTAGAGCTATTATTTAAAAACCCAATAAATGAATTTAAATTAAATCATTTAAGAGTCAAATTTGATTATTTGCTGGCACATAATATATTTATAATTTTAAGTAAGAATTATTCAACTTTTAAGTTAGAATTTATACATATATTTTGATATTGGAACTAAACTGAATTGAACTTAAATTGAATTCTTCACTACTACATAACAATTATGTTGCTATAAAAAATGTTTTGCAAAGGAGAACTTCAGTCAAGGCTCAAATGTACTGGATAACAAGACAAGGCCATCAGCACGTTGAGGAGTATTACACTACAGGTCTTAGAAACAGAAGTGTTGTGAAGGTTAGAAATGTTGATCATAATTCCTGCAGGGACACCTACTGGCAGTCTGTTTCATTGTTGTCCCTCTTTATATTAAACAGAAGAGCCCTTATAATGGAAAACAGCCTTTCAAACAGCAGTAGAGAAGGACAAGGCCCGTATTCCTAAGAGGGGTTTAATATTGAGAATGCTGAAAGAGTCTGGGATACCTGATGTGATTTTAAATAAACATAATGTAATTTTACAGAATCGAATCACCAAAAAAGAATGATAAAAGAAGAAAACGGAACATCTGCATTAAAACAGAGCAAATACAAAGAGACACACAGTACAGAAGCACATCAGGGTCTTAACATGGAATGTGTCCAGAAATGCATTATGATTAGAAACAAGGTTATTAAGAGAGAGTGGAGAAGAAAGAGAGTGAGCGATTGAGACATGAGCAGATAAAAAGATTATGCTGTAACATAATCCACATACTGTAAAAGCCACATACTGTAGAAACCAGTTCACTGAGATTGTGCCCTAGTGGCGACCCATTGAAATTTACTATTACTATAACTATCTCCTTAACTTCTGATCACAACAATTCTGAAATGAGCCAATGTGCTGTGTGGCTGAGCAAGAAATGCAACGTATAAAATGAAAAGTCATAAAAGCTGAAAATCATTCTACTAGAACATTTCCTCCAAATTAAAATATGTAATGTATCTGGTTGTCTTTATACTTTTGTTATGTGACTTTTAGTTTGTAGATTGTCTTGTTCCTGTTTTCCTATGTGTTCACCTGTGCCCTATAATCCAATTATCCCTTGTGTTTGTTTAGTTTCCATCCAGTTTTATAAAAAAAAAAAAAATGTTTGGTTCACTGAGATTGTGCCCTAGTGGCGACCCGTTGAAATTTCAAGAGCCTGAAAAAGCCCAAAATAATGTGCCTTTTGCAGTTTGACATGCGATCTGAGCTATTTTTTCAAAATTCGTAAAACTTTCAAAGATTCAGAAAGCAGTGTTTTTCTAGTGGTCATCCCTAATTTAAAGAAGCTTTACATTTTTACGCGATTTTGTGCGGAAAAGCAGTAATATTAGTAACACTAGTGGATGGAGAACATATTACTTTTTATAAAGCCATTTTCCACCTTCTCTCTAAGAGTGACATTTGTGTACTTTTATTTGTATAGATTCATAATAAAACTTTGTGCTTTTGTAAATTAAAGAAAACTAACAGGGTGTGCTGTCTCCGTGATCTTCATTTAGAAACACACAGACATGAGAGATATATCTATATAAAGCTTGACATGACTACTTTTAAACTAAACAAGTCTTATCGAAAACAAATATTCTGTGATAAAGAAATCCATATGAGCTAAAGTGATCCCTGAGCTACTTTTTCAAAATTTCAGGTTTTAAAGCTTCAAAAAGCAGTGTTTTTCCAGTGCTCATCACTACTTTAAAGAGGTTATTATTTTGTGCTGAGATGCTCCAAAATAAGCAACACTATTGGATGAAAAAACATATTATTTTTATAAAGCCATTTTCCATCCACTTTCTGAGAGTGACATTTTCACAGACCATATTGTCTAATTATATATATATTCCTGTAATGGCAAAGCTGAATCATTACTTCAGTTTTCAGTACTCCTTCAGAACAATTTCAGAAAAAGCCATTTTTGCAGTTCAGTTTCTCAATAAATTTTTGTTTTGAATTGGAGAGCTAGGTTTTGCTAGAGAACATAATTGCCCTACCAGTTTCCAGCACACACCAGACTGGACCAGCATGGAAATGTAAGCAGGTCAAAGCTGGTCTTTTCAGTACGAATCATTAAAACCAATTATTTGCACTTGCCTAACCACATAGGGGAAGTAAATCTGTTCTGACATCTTCAATCAATTGGCTTTTGAAGTATTTGCCAAGAAAAAAAAAAAGATTTAAACCATTATTCCAATCAAATATTTGTCATTAGTGATGTTGAAGCTAATGAAAGTAGCACACATCAAGTACATTCTGTCAGCACGTGTAATAATCTGTGTAATACTCCTAAAGTTTTAAGAGCACCATATTAAAGTCTCTTGAAATTGCAGTCTTTTGAAATCTTTATGAAACTTTAAGTCATAAAACAAGGTTGACAATCTGCTCTGCACAAACCTACTCATCATGATTTTCACCTGATTTATTTTCTATTGATTGTGTTTTTCATGTTTTTATGTGTGAGTGACTCACAGCTTGATGATGTGTGGATGTCTGAAGAGCTTAAGGTTTTGAATCTCTCGTTTAATTTTCCCCACAACATCGAGACTGCGGATCTTCTGTCTGTTGAGGATCTTCACGGCAACTTTATGTCCTGTTAGCTGGTGCTCTCCAACTGTTGGCCAAACATACACACATCAATGAAGCCTCCATCACCAGCGGTTTGGTATTGTAAACATAGCTGATGAAAGATAAGTTGTATTCCAAAGAAAGCAAGCATCAGCGCTTTCGGCCAGCAACCTCCAACATAAACCTTCTAAGAAAACAAAGAAAGAGAGGAGACTTTCCTTTCAGGTCTGAGCCCTCCATTCAAACAAACAAAACCAGATCTACTCTGAGTTTGGACTTTCACATACTAGCCTCTAGATAATTGCTTATATAGCATTAGATACTGCTCAGCGGAAATTATGAAAACAAATACCTAAATTAGTTTGACTTGTTATGTTATCAGTCCTGCATATTATTGTAGCAAGCATAATATATTTCTACAAAAAAGCAAAGGTGGGGATCCACACACGCTTGTTCACATATTTGAGAAGACCTCCCATGAATTGACGTTGTTCTTTAGTTATAATAACTACACTCTGACCTACCCTTAAAGTGGGTATTTTCTTGTGTTTTTTTACTTTTATGCTCACAAAGCTGCATTTATTTGTTAAAAATAATTGCTGGTTAAATAAATATATTTAATAATGAACTAAAAAAAAATACTACAAAAAAATGACAAAGTTTGGGATTGGTAAGATTTTATGAAATCTTTTTTAAATATGTATTTAATTCTTATAAAGGCTGCATTTATTTGATAAAAAAATATATATAATACAGTAAAAACTTTAATATTGTGAAAAGAATGCTATAGTTTAAAACAACTGTTTCTTATATCTAACATAAATATCTAATATGGTTTAAAATGCAATTTATTCTGATTTATTAAAGCTGAATTTTCAGCAGCCACTAGTGCATTCAGTGTCATGTGAGCCTGAGATGAAAAAGAAATCTATGCATGTCCTTAATGTCGGACATATATGAATATGCATCAGTATGCATTTTTTTTAATGATTATATATAGTCATTTCTGTGTGTGTGTGTGTGTGTGTGTGTGTGTGTAGGTCACATTGCATTTTAACATTGAGATTTTTGTTGATCTTGTTAACAGCCTTATTTGGTAAAAAAGTACAAATGCTGATTTGTTGGAGCTATTTCTCTATATTCTGACCCTTAATTTGACTTTGATTGGTATAACCTACTGTAATGTAGTCAGGTCGATTCCATCAAATTAAGTAATATTTCAGACCTTAATAGGTTGATTTTTACAGTGTCAAAACAGGATACTTCATTCAATGCCAGAGCTACATGTACGAAATAATGAATAGTCAGCTGATAGAGCAGCACCCATGTCTACTAACAGTTGAAGGGTCACTTGCGAGCGAATGTGCTTCCCTTGTGGATATTTAAGTCCAGTGACACCCTAAGTATGCAGTATGGAGGGCATTTAAGTGACTATATTCATATAACAACCAGCACTGCTCTAATGCAGGACCAGCAATCTTTACAGGCAAGGAATAAGCAGTTTTTAAACTGTTAATAAACTGTTTTCAGTATTACGGTGGATTATTTGTTAGCTTGTGTGGGTTTCTCTGAAAAGTTACATCACTTGAATTAAACCCCAGTCATGGGATCTCATGTGGAGCCTAATAAGGCTATTAGACTTGATAAAATCCCTTAGCCTCTCCTCAAGGATGTTTGCTCTACTGGTGATTGATAAAGTGTTCAACCTGATTTTGGATTTGTCTCAAAATTCAAAAAGCAACCTGTCTACCTAGACAGCAATAACCCCTGTATGTAGTCCCTTCATTATCTAAAGGAAAAGATTTTCTAGCTGTTCATTATATCTGCTCAAAAATGCATTGCATTGCATTTTTGTGGTAGCCTATATTTTTTGTCTTAATCAAAACAACCAGGTACCTTTACAAATATAGTGGTAGTGTAAAAACTTGCGCATATACTAGCTTGGGAGGGCTAATCAGTTAGCAGTGTGCTTAGCTAGCTTAATCAGCTAGAAGCAATCGTGTCCAATGGGATGCACTTTTTTTCCAGGTGTTTCAGAACAGCGTAATCGAAACCGGGTCATCGGGCAGGCATGGCTTATTTGAGGACCTGCATAGGTCAACGATCTGTGCAGTTGGGGAAAAGTCATTTACTTTAAATACCTGTCCTGATCACAGGGGTTTCGTGATATATGTATAACTCGAGACAGTTATGAACTTTAACTGTCCTTTAATTGTATAGCAGGACATGTTGTGCCTTCTCAGCGTGAGAAATACAAGGTGCGGTGTGTGAGCGTGTGAACTGGTTGAAATGTGTGTGTCTCACAGAGAATGCATGAGACTTCATACAAAATTTACACAACACTATACTTTGTGTTACCTTGGCAATTACATAAAACTAGTTAAAGCTGCTACATTCGTTTATATATATATATATATATATATATATATATATATATATATATATATATATATATATATATATATATATATATATATATATATATATATATATATATATATATATATATATATATATATATATATATATATATATATACACATAACAGATGAGGGAATGACAACAAATTTCCCATCTTTCCCTCTTCTGAACAATTTCTTGATATTTTTTCCTATTTTGGTAAGTCAACGCTATCATGTTTTTTTTTTGTTTTTTTTGCCATATCATGCCAAGAGAACAGTTAAGTGCCTGGCCACTCTTTATGAAGCACTGCGAATGACATAAGAGTCAGTTTCCCTGACTGTTTCTTTTCTCAACTATGGCCCTCGAGGTCCAGTCTTGTTCCTTTGTCTTTTTTTCTGATTTCTGAATGCTTTTTTTGCTTAAAATAATTTTTTTTTTATCATTGTGATCTACCTTGTAGCTGGCTGTTTTGGTTTATGGCTTATAACTCTTGAACAGACTTTTTAAAAGTCCCAATGGGAAAAATACTTAAGGAACCAAGGCCGCTGAAAAAGTGGATGGCTCCGTTGCACTCTATAGAATGGCGGTGGGGTAAGAAGGGAACATGATTCCTCAGTGGGCCCGCTTGTCAGACCCCTGGGTTCCTGTAGCAGCTGAGCAAGAACCATTGAGATGATTGGGAATGCTTTACAGTATAAAAATTCTGCACACGCAAACATGCTTTCTACACAGGCATCTCCGTAGGTTTGAAAGCACAGCATTTGTTGTTCTTGAGGTGAAATAATGCACACAGGGCAACAAGAAAATTAACCATGGTTTTATTATAGTAAAAGTGTGGTAAGCATTTTTTTTTTTTTACTTATTGATAACCATTTGTATAACCACAGTTTTACTACAAATACCATGGTTAAACTATGGTTTGTGTAGCAAGACCATGGTTAATTTGTGGTTACCATGGTTTAACTAGTAACTATGTTTTATTTTTTATTTTTTTATTTGTAGTAGTAAACCCATGGCTAGTTTTCCTAAGTTGTATGTGCACAGACTATAAGGCATTATTAATGAGAGCATATATTTTAATGCGACACATAAAATTTAATATACACGTGCGAAACGTCATTTGCAAAATGAGCGGCATTGTCGCGCTTAGAATAGAAAATGATTGCAAGGTCAAGAAGCGCTGCAGGTAAAATAATATACTAAATAGAATTTGTTCCGGTGCTGCTTTTATAATAATCAGAAGAATATACGTTTGAGATAAACGTTTTAAAGATTCAACAATGTGGGTGATGGACATTTATGAGAGAGAAAAAAATATGTTAAAAGAGCAAAGCCCAATGAATGATCGCGCTTCAGCGAGCATGACAATGCATTAAAATGAGTAGAACACCAAATATTGTGTCGGCGTAAGTTCTGTGAGACATATATTTTCCCGAAATGCCAGACAGTTTCCCAAATGTTGTGATCCTAAACATTTACACAAACACGATTCCAAGTGTAGCGTCTACTGTGGTGCTGAAAGAATTTCCAGCTCTACGTCGTATTCACTAAGAGCATACGCACTCTATGCGCCTGGGGGTCATTAGCGGAGGCCCTTCCTACGCAATCTCCACTACGTAAATTGCGCAGAACGTCCGCCGGCAAGTTCAGCACTAGCCACCGAAAACATACGTTCGCACTTCCATCCCATGCAACATTCAAGCACGAAATGAATAGACTTAACTCTTCACTTTTCCAAATGTCCCGACTCCCAGCGTGTCTCCGAGGATGTAGTGTCCTATCTTTACCCTGCCTTCGTGTTTCTGCTTTTCAGCCATTTTACTATGTGAGATCCTCGGGCTGCCTTACAGCAGGCGGGATTGAGCTTTACTAAACCCTTCTAAGTGCTGATCTGAAATCAGCTTCACGGGAGCTCTGTAAGCTCTACACATACAGACAGCTCTCGGATCAGCTGATAAGGCGTTAACTGGTGGGAAAGGGGGCGGTTTAGGTAAACAATTAGCCTAGTCTGTTCCCCTCACTGGTTACCTCACATAGCCTACACGCCACCTTTACCTACTATTAAATATAGTAACATTTCCACTTTATCACTGATTGTTTAGTATAGTATTTTTGTTAGTTTTTAGATACCATTATAGTTTTATTCATATTTTGAATTGCTTTTTATTTTTATGTTTCTAATTTATATATGGTTTTCATTCATTTTATTTCAATTTTAGTTATTTTAGTTCATCAAGTTAAATGAAATGAAAATGAATAATGTTGCTTTGGCAACTAGCTGTAATATATATAAATTCCTTAATTTATTGTAGTTTTAGTTAACTATATACCCTAACTATAATAACCATTTTATAATAACATAATTACAATATACAATTTTATTAGATTTTTGTCTTTATTTTATAAACATTGTGACATTATGTGACATTTGGTGGACATTTAAGACTATTTCTAACCATATAACACATTACTTCATGGAGTAAAATTATATAATAAAACTAGAAAAAACATAAAGAGATGTGTGTCGTTTAAAGAAACAAGACTAATGGTGACAAGAAATTGTAATTTAAAATAAAAATAAAAAATCATACAATTTCACATCAGATTTTGTTGTCATATAGTTACAAAAACCTTTATAATATCAGGCAAAATCAAAGTCAGTCTTCTTTCTAGATGCATGTAAGTAATACTAATAGTATTAATTCTAACTGTATTTTAATAGTTATTAGTAGGCCTAAGTGAACGTGTTGAATTTAAATGTGTTGAGCAGATAAAATTATTCTTATAAGCTATATAAACATTAAACTTATTTGAGTCTATTTGTCCAAGTAAACCAGTGCCCTCCAACATATATTTTAAGTTGTACATTGCCACAATTTTATTTTTTACTTGCACAGTCATGGATTGTCAGAGGTTGACTTATGTGTAAAGGCTATATGGGCTGTACACAACTAATTACATATATATATATATATATTAAACAACACTGCACATTTTGCCCGTCTCCTTGTCTGACCACACTTATTTCAAGTCTTGGAGTCTGGGAACCAATGGTCTGGTATTATTACATTTGTATTAGTGTATTACATGCTTTTCACCTCTAGATGGAAGCGCTTCATCAGTGCTGAGGTGGAGGGATGTTACGGGGCATCCAATTTATCTGCATCCTTACTCAAGCCAAGATTAATTTTATATTTGGGGGTGGGGGTTATATAAGAACATACATGTGACTACATTGGGATATATCCATAAAAAGAAAGAAAGAAAGAAAGAAAGACACCTTTGCTGCAATAGCATCATTATTTATTTATTTATTTATTTTAGGTCTCCTGCAGTTTAAATTGATTCATGAACACCACAGTTATCTTATATAGTGCCTAGATCCTCTATTGGAATTGGATCTTTGACACAACCATTGGAGGACATTCTCCTCATTGTGCTGTTGCTAGTCAAATGTTAATTGAATCTCTATGGGAGGGATAATTGTGATGCCAGAAGATGAACTTCTACCATGCTTACATTTTTAATGACCACTTCTTTTGCGGCATTTCCCTGTCCTTTAGAGTTTCACATCCTTTAAAGGTCCCGTTCTTCGTGATCCCATGTTTTAAGCTTTAGTTAGTGTGTAATGTTGTTGTTAGGGTATAAATAATATCTGTTAAATTCTAAAGCTCAAAGTTCAATGCCAAGCGAGATATTTGATTTAACAGTAAACGACCCGTTTGGAATACATCCCTCTAGTTCCTACAGTAATGACGTCACTAAAACAGTTTTTTGACTAACCTCCGCCCACATGAATACACAAAAAAGGAGGCGTGGTCTTGTTGCGCTCCGACGGAGAAGAGGAAGAGTTCCGTTTGTGTTTGTCGCTGAAACACTGTTATTTTCATCACGGAGTCCAATCATCTTTGTTTGGCCTTCCCAGGGACACTGTACTTAGAGATCGATGGTTACAACTTATGTTTAACCCGGTTCCCGAAAATTATAATCCACATGTAAAACTATGTGCAGCACACTTTGCTGAGGACAGCTTCCTTAATCTCAATAAGTTTAATGCCGAATTCGCACAAAGATTATTCTTGAAAGATGGAGCAGTTCCCTCTTTGTCTGGAGAAGGCTTTTTTTATGGACCACAACCGGTAAGTGTATTTTATTATTTAAGTTGGTGCGTTTAACAGTTTCTGTAACTTATTACACAAAGGGCAACGCTGTTTAGCTTTGTTAACTAGATGTTAGGGATGTGCAAAAAAATCGAATGCGATTTTCATGTGCATCTCATCAGTAAAGGCGTTCTGTGATTAGAAGTACATCTCCAGCACGTGCGTTCAGATCAGGATTGGCAGGTTTTCAAAACAAATCCTGCCCACTTGCTTCTCAAAACTAGTCCAAAACTAGCCCAATCGCGTTTCCAGGAGGGAAGCGCGCACTAAGCTGGTGTCGAATCACAACACAGGAACCGCTGGCACAATCAGAACTCGTTACGTATTTCTGAAGGAGAGACTTTATAGAACAAGGAAAACATCAGCCCGTTTTTATGACAGTGAAAACAGCGGAATACAGATAAGTGAATTGTGTGAAAAATACTGTTTTTTACACGCGAAACATGAACACGTGTGATATTGCACACTGTAAACACAATCAAAGCTTAAAAAAGCACGAAAAATGGGACCTTTAAATTTAATGTGTTTTTCGATCATTCACCAAATAAATAAATAATAACAGACAAATGGTTTAATAAACTAAAAACTCATCAATTTAGGACAGCACTGTGGACAATCTGAAAATTCGCCACAAAAGCACATTTATACAGAGTTTCAAGAAATTGTTAATTATTATTATTATTATTATTATTATTATTATTATTAACACAAATTAACAGTATTTACAAATTGTAAAGAAAATTTATTTTATGAATACTTGTGATATTTTTTCATTACTTAAACTATTTATGAATAAACCATAGAATATCAAGGGATTAAATTATTTACCAGAGGAAATCAAAACCCACATCCTTTCTGTTGCCTGTAACCCTCTTTACGTGTCTTTCAGGTAAACGATTCTCTCGGTGTAGTTGCGGTTAAGAGCCACGGCTGCTGGGGGCAGTGCAGTGCAGCTCGCTCTGTCCTGGAGGAGGGCTGAGGACTTCATTCATTCAGGACGGGAGAAGGGGTTGAGCACTTACTGAAGGGAAGGAGGTGGAGACCAGTCCAGAGAGTATTCATAAACCGTAGTTCATCTCCTAGTTTTAAAACTCCGCTCCCAGTTCAACCTTCAAGTAGCCTAGAACTAGATCAAAACTAACCGAGCCAACGCGACTCGTCATTCAGAAAGACTGCTCCGGAACACTGCGGCTTCACTGGGCAAAGTTGAATGAACTTGATTGCGAGGACAACTCATTGTTTTCATTAACTTTTCAGGACGTGTTTCCATTTTAAAGCCTGGACTTTAACTCCCTCAAACTCTATACGACACGTTCTTGCTGACAAGACCACTAAAACGAACCGCTGTAGTCAGTCTCTGGGATTTTAGGAGAAAGACTTCAGGAGGAACTCTCAAATGCAAAACTATATGTATGAGAAGGCGATGGCACCCGAAGCAAGAAACGGAGGAACATCCACGTTAAATAACAACGGCGTAGACAACAGCAAGAGGAAACTCTTAATAGCATTAGACATCTTCTGCCTTCTTCTGGGTGAGTTTCCAACACACACAAATTTAAAACAGTAAAAAAAAAAAAAAATTCACTAATGTGAAAGTGATGATTTTTTTAATGGTATTTATAAAGTTGTTTATGTATTATTTTAAATATAACTCAATATAGATAATAATAAAATAACATTAAAAATAAATCACTTTTATTATAATTGTTATTGTTATTCTTATATATATATATATATATATATATATATATATATATATATATATATATATATATATATATATATATATATATACAGCAGTACAGAATGTTGGGGTGATGAAAATGTCAAATTGCAGAGAAAAAAGTAAAAAAAATTGTACATGTTTTGTGCGACAAAACGGTGGAATAAATGTTCCCGACTAAAGTTAAACTGGTTAAACTGTTAATCTAAAGGAGAGCATGAAAGCTGAAGTAAATAAACTGCCATTTATTGAGATGACAATGCAAAAAAAAAAAAGTCTTCATTGTTATCTTAGTGAAACAGAGGAATAACCGTTAAGTGCTCTTATCACAGCCAGTAGGATGGGATACTTTTTTTTTTTGCAAAGTTGGCACTGTTGTTGATGTAAACCACTTGTTTGTTTTTTGTAAGAAACATAATTTGGATTGTTTTAAAGAAAGCCTTCTCACTCATCAGAAGAAGGAGGGGGTTATTGTGGCCCCTTTGCGCCCTATTGACATCTTTTGAAGTGGCATATGAATGCTTATTATGGTTAACCCATCACTTAAATGTAACAGAATCATCTGTAGTCAAAACAAGCTTTGTAAACATGGCTTTGTTCACAGCTTTTTATTGTTGCGACCCAACAGATTTTGAGGCACACCATCATGACCATATGAAATTGATTAGCATATAGTTTGTTATGAGCGCGTTTATTTGTCTATGACATACATGTCTACAGAGGATACAATGTAATATCTGTAAATTGCTCTCAGGTGCGTGCATTTTTCTTTATTTTTTGCTTGTGAGTTTTTCACATGCTTTCACCAGCTTAGCGTGACATTGATGAAAGTGTTGCCTAGTAGTTAAAGAAGTGCACTTGTTAACCTAAAGGTTGTAGGTTCAGACCAGCAATAGTTGAACACAGTTGTGCTTTTGAGCAAGACATGATAACTCCAGAAAGACTGTACCTGAGATCCGTTTACGGCAAGGCAGAATTGAATCACTAGGTGAATCTGCTTCGTATCGTTTGGTTCAGATGTCTGGAAACCATCACAGCGTCGGGTTCTCATCTTTTCTCAAAGCCTGTCAGTTCGAACCCTCCTCCTTCAGAATGAAAGGATTAACAAACTTCAGCCCTCATCTTTACACATTCTTTTAGGAGAGACCCTCCAACCCCCCGCCAGCTGGCATATGCCTCATTTAACTCCAGCCACGGCATCATATCAACTTTCTCTTCGCTTTCAGGGGCAGAATGAATCCCGCTGCTTTTGTTCCCAGGAATGCGGAGTAGAACGGCTTAGACGTGTCGCTTTAGAGAAGCAGGGCAAGGCTTTTGTAAGCAATTAGAGTCCACCGTTTTAAAATGCCTGTGAACCTTCTGCAGCATCCAAAACGGTTGTCAGGCTTTCAAAAGAGATGAAATGTTAGAGCAGTTGTAGCCGAGAGAGGAAGAACATCGCTGATCCAAGGCTGTTTGATCGCTTCGCTTGAAATGGTGGTCCTAAATTAGAAATTTACAGCGAATCTGGTGACTAATAACTTCCTTTTTCCGCCGTATCATAAATGGAAACAAACACCCAGATCTTCCGGTGCATTTTTTATGGTCTCTTTCAAATGCAACCGATTTGAGACATGTTCTCATATGTGGTTTACAGTTATATAGATGCACGTTGTCCATATGTGACAAGTTCACTACACTTTTACAAATAAAGTTTCTTTACTAGCATCAGTGGTTCCATGAAGAACCTTTTAACTTACATTGAAACTTTCCATTGCACACAGGTTCTTTTTTGATGGGAAAAAGGTTCTTTAGAATATTGAAGCGTTCGAAAAATGGTTCTTTTTGGAACCTTTAATCTTAAGAGTGCAGGAAAATTACAATTCTTTGTTTTAAAAGGAAGGCATATACAAACATGTTCTTTGTCATGTTTAATATGATACATTTTTGGTGGTCTGGGGGGGGGGTGTGCAAAAGAGAGGAGACTCATTTGGAGGGGGATTTGAAAAGGATGCCTGAAGAATGTCTCTTCATGAATAGGCTTTGTTAGCGCTGAAGCTGCGGCCCATTCACTTCAGACACTTGAGGTTCCATCTGTTGTGAAGATCTGTAGATTAGTGCGTTATCACCATCTTTCCCTCTCCTTGGATTTCTCTCTCGCACTCTCACCGTCTCCCGCATCAGATACGGAGCTGATAACCTCTTCTATTCACACTTGTCTCTTTTATTAAAGTGAAATCCGCTTCAATCATTAGTGTTTACACATGCAGTCCATCCACACTGAGACGGGTGATGCTTTTGTTCCTGCTCATTAGTAGTTTATCACTGTGGCCATTGTGCGTCTCATGCATTATGAATGTTAATGAAGACTAAGAAAGCAGCCAGACAGCCTGTAGTGTGTTTAGCGTTACCTCCTGTTGAGATGAAGCTGAGAGGCTGTAGCTCAGCTCATTAGCATACAGTAGTTATAGCAACGCAAAGGGGGCGTGTCTCTGTGAGTCCCTCCCCCCGAGGGTGTCTTGGGTGGTGGGTCGCACACATTCCTGCCCATGCCACTGATAGCTGAAATAGTTTACATACAGACACAAACAGCCACCCAGACGCTTCCTCTCATCCACACTGACTGTTCCAGATGTCAGTGGTTTGCTTGTATAAATGGTTGTGATTGAAGTTAACATCCTCTTAATGAGTGAGTGTAAAGAACATATTCAGGTTTTCTTTCACCCCAAATCCAAAAATGTTATATATATATATGAGATCTTTATTATTATTATTTTTTGTGTGAAAGAAAACTTAAATATGTTGACCATAAGAGTCCGTATATATATATATATATATATATATATATATATATATATATATATATGTGTGTATGTATAATATTGTTTTATACATTATTGCATATATGTATATATATATTTTTATTAATAGTAATTAATTGAAAATTTTATTTTATTTACATTTTATAATATATAATTTAACAAATAATACTATATGTATTATTATTATTATTATTATTATTACAATTTAATATAGAACATTAAGTATATTAAATTGTAAAAATACAATTATTACAAATATATGTATAATATGCAACACGTGGCATGGATGCTTTCTGCTAGGTTAGCGATTGGTGGAAATGCTTGTTGGTGTGCTCTTTGTTCATATCCCACAGATGTCAAGCATACTTGACTTACCAGAGACATTCAATCCAGTTTGCCGGTCTGAAAGGTTTGGCCAAGCTGCTTCCTGGTACCTCTCATGGGAGACATCAATTCTAAAAGAGTTTTCTTGTTTACTTGCTGGAATGGAAACGAGAACTTATGGAAATGGAAACAAGAACTTAAATGCTGCAAGATATCACTACCTTCGACACTGCGTGAACAACTTTGGCCCTCAGTCGTTCAGAATTAGTCGTGTAACCTTTTGAGGAGATCAAAGTGAAGGAAAAGGTTTCGGTCTCGTGATTTATGGTCATTTTAGGTGCTTTTAACTTCTCCTTTATCCGTGACATTCCAAGAGGGCGATTTTAGAGTTATGGAGTGCTAGAGAACCCTTTGGGAGTCTCTCTCATTTAGATCGGACTACATTAACCTCCACCTCTGAAGCTGAGAAGGTCTGGCCCACCTCTATAAATATTTTTCAGAATTTCTCAAATTCTTCATCGCAGACCGAGGGCGGCTTTGACTCTTGAAGTGACATCTGGTATAATTTTCGGTCGGTCTGTATGCAGGGGCAAATGCAGGAAAGGGAGGGAAGAGGAAAAGGTAGTCTCACTAGGCCACTCTCCTGTTTTCCCTCCCTCGCTACAACTCTTTGCCCTAGGTGTGGCCAGCTGTGCAATGAAATGTAATCCCCCCCTCTCCAAACCTTCCATCTTTCTCTCATTCACAGGGTGTAATTGCAGGAGACCATCTAAGGCTGCCACATGGTGTACAGGAAAGCTATCAGTCAGAGGGACAGATGAAGTCCTCTTGTAGTAATGCTCCATTAACTTCTGCTGTTGCAACATTTCCAGAACCAGGGGTTTGTGGACAGATATAAAATAAAGTCATATATTATGTAGCAATTTTACTGTAATATAATGTTTATAATATAGTTTAAACCACGGTTTAACTGATTTGAGCTTGTGCTTCAACCACCAGGCCTCTGTTACAATGGGAGCTTGTAGCATTAAGATGCAAGATTAGAGTTGGATAGAAAGTTGACATTTTAGTGCAGATCAGTCCTCTGTGGCTTTTTCCTGCACCTTTATATCAAAGAATGACAATAGAAATTAAAAACATTTAATCTAGCTGGGTTCCATGAAACATAAAACAGGATTTCAGAAGTCCTTCCTCTGAATCCGAAGCTGCCCCAGATGTTTGGAAAGTGACGTTAAGAGCCTCAGATAGTCACTGCTGGTAATGACGCTGTCAAAACGTAATGCCCACGCTCGGTATTTGTGTATGTCTAAGTGCACATGTGCAAAATAACGTGCTTGACAGTTTGTGAAGGGACCTGCAAGGGTGTTTGTGCACCTCTAAGTTTGTGCATGTAAGAGAGGCTGGTTTCTGAGGTCGCTGCCATTTGGTTTAATTATATGCTTATAGAGTTTATACGACGAAGTGGCCTGCCGAAGGTAGCAATTAGACAGGCAGACATGAGCACGAGTGACCATCAACTGGCTGTTTAGACTGTTTGCGTGTGGTTAGAGTGTTGGGTACAACTTTATCACATCCAGAAGGTCTCTTGGAGTACATACTCATGATAACACACTCTTTGGGTTTGTTACGGTCTCTAAATTCCTCCTAGTTCGGATGCTGTTTTCTGTGATCTGCGGCTGCATATCTCTGGAGGTTTACGGCTCTCTGGTTGTGCTCGGAAACAATAGCGTAAGATCTTCAAGAGAGTGGAAGCAAGTATGAGGCGCCCCTGCTGTTTTCTACGAGGTAAATACACAAATGATTAGTTTAGTTATTTTTATTGTAATTGTAGTCTATTTCCTCTCGCTAGTCTATATTGTATCCTGTCAGCTATTGTTTCAGCAAATGAGACAGTCTGTGGGATGCATCAGCTGCAACGCTCACTAAGGAACAATCTTCCTCAGTTCACTCAGCTTGATTATAATTCCAGGGTGTTGGAATTTTTCTGGAGTATGTGCATGTGTTTTTTGTTCAATGGGATTTCTTCAAATCCAATGCGGGCATCTGTTGAAGTCTCTTCTAGCACCGAAGGGCCAAGGGTGACCTCTGCAGCCTTCACACGACAAGCACTCTTTCACTTTTTCTAGGTCATGTGGATTAAGTCCAGGGTGCTCAGGATTCCTGAGTGCAAGCCTAGCTGGCCCCTAAAGGGCAGTCACCCTCGGGCATTCATTTGCTAATAACGCTTGTGTGACCAAGGGTAATATTCTAATATGATGGATATTGCTCAAATAAATTATGTAGTTCAAATGTAGTGGTTGGTTTCACTTTGTCACCCCTTTAGAGTAGAAATTGTCTTGTGAATTACAGATTTGGTTGATTTATCAAAAATAGAATGCTTCAAAACTCAATTTATGTATGTACTGTAGGCCTGTCACTTTTACTTCGAAAATCGATTGCACAGTCGATCGGACCAACCAAAAAAAGTTTCGAAAATGAAAATAGGGAATCGAGTTTAACCAAATTTGTACACTATTCATTTTAAAATAATTAACAATTAAAAAATATAGATGTAACAAAACTCACAAACAAGCAGAAAAAGAAAATAAAGAATTCCAAAAGTGCAGTATTCCTTGCGAAAGCTAGACAGAAAATACCAGCAATTTTACGCGTCTATAAGACCCAATGACGTCGAAAGCGACCAGATATGCTGCTGGGTTCACACCAAACGCTAATAGAGCTTCTGGCGTCTGGCGCAAATGATTTCAATGTAAAGTCAATGTAAAGACGCGTTTACGCGCGTCTGGAGGTCTTGCATTGCGGTAGACGTGAATTCGCCTACTGTATTTACATTTTTACCCTCAGCAATAGGTACTTGTTCCATTTTTAAGATTTGAGTAATTCCATTTATTTGTGAACCATTTATATTTTCTTTGTTTGTTTGTTTGAAATTGCAGTTTGGTTAAATGTTGTCAAAATGAAGTTCATTTAGTTAAATATTCTGACAATGATGGCGGGGCTGTGGCATAGTGGTTATAACATTCAGCTGTGGAACTCATATGGGAAATGTAAGCTTGAGTCTGGCTCGCAACATCCCCCCCCCCCTTCTCCCCATATATAATAATTTCCATAATTCCAACATGATTTCCTTTCTCTGTGAGTTAAACTCTTTGTGTATATACAGACAACTTGAAGTGTAGCTTATACAAACATGACAATACACATACACTCATAGACTACACCATAATAAACACATTTAACACATTTAGACAGTGACATTTCCATGATCTCATTCCTTCACACACCACACCAAAAGCATAAATGCAGCTCTCACCCTCTGGTATAGTTGTAGATTGCTATTTTCAGATGCTTTGGTTGAAGTGTTAAGTGTGTAGCAGGTCTTTCTCTTGAGCTCCAGGGCAGGGTGGGAGATGGGAGCAGTTCCTGGGCTTTACCCCAATGAAGATGCTCACAGCACGCTGTGGTGGCCTAGGTTAACCAATAAATGCACACACCTCCAGAATCACGACACACCACTTACTCTAGGGTCTGTGAAGTGGGCCGAGGGGATGAAAGGATTGATGAAGAGAAAAGGGATAGGCCAGTCCAAAGAAGCCACTCCCCCTGTGCTACAAGTGTTTATTATGTTTTATTGGCCTTGTTAAAGAAATAGAAAAAAAGAGATAGAGAGATAGTCAGTGTTCGTTAGTTTTATCACACTTTACTGTGAGAAGAAAAAGGCTGGGTTTGACCTTTAACCTAGGGAAACTGGCAAGCAGTTGTGCAGTTGTACATTTCCTCACCTAAAGGCAAAGTAAATCTAAAGACCAAAGAATGTGACACACTTGGCACAGTTACTTTTTGGTACCTTTGCTGCCTTTTCAGTGGGATCTTTACTTTTATTTTGACATGTTAGGCCTATTTTTTGCATTTTAAACACACATGGGAACACTTATTTATGTGTCCTCTAGTCCCCTGTTACCAGTAGTTACATTTATTGTTTGCTGGTCTCCTCTAGTTTGTGGGGGACAAAGAGATCAAAAAGGTTAAATAACAGAGGAGCTTCGACACATTTCCATTATGCCCTCTCCGCTGTGATTTTACTCTTGATGGGTGATCTGTTTATATATTTATGATTTTAATAAACGTCTCATTTGGGAATGTTTGCTAAACAGACAGCTTGACGCAATGCTCTGTTAATGATTCTACTCTAGTAAACACTTTTGACATGTGTGGGACTTGGAGGGCTTTTGTATTGTTGCTGTTCATCTTAAATCGCATACAAGATAAGTATTACTGTGTCAGTATGTTGATGCAAGTAAGCTAAAGTGGCCTGGATGATGTACTTTTCTTTTTTAAGTGCATTTTCTTTTTCAGCTGTACTACCCTCAACCCCTTGCACAATACAAGTAGACTTTTCTTAATGACAAGTGCAGAGAAATGCAAGGTTGAAGCTGCCCCATATTTTTTTTTTTTATATGTGTTTACCTGAAAGTAAAGAAACGTATGTATACCTATTGAAACACAGCCCTGGGCTGTACCCAGAATCATCACCTATTAATTCTCTATGTCCTACATTAAATCACTAATATAGTTCACTTGAAAGAGTAAAGGAAAAGAAGTGAGCAAATTCAGAAACTGAGTGGCCCAGAAGGGCTGCGGATAGCTCAAGGAATTAATTTGGCATGACCCTCACATTGGTTTAC
The DNA here is from genome assembly GCF_003368295.1 of Carassius auratus. NCBI lineage: Eukaryota > Metazoa > Chordata > Actinopteri > Cypriniformes > Cyprinidae > Carassius > Carassius auratus. The sequence continues at coordinate 11,971,795 of NC_039287.1, read as the reverse complement.
CTAGCTGTTGAGTGTACTTCATTTGTACACTCATTATTGTGGTGTATTGTGGGATTGAGTGAGTGCACTCAACAGTATCCATTATGGACACCACTACAAATGGGTATCTCTTCAAATTGTGTACTATGTAAGGTTATGGTGGGGGTGATTTAGGACATGACTCGTGATTTGCACTCTGTGTTATCAGGCTCCTTGCAAGGCTGCCCACTCAGATGCCGCGTGAAAAGGCATGACCCTGGCGTCGATTTCCATGAGTTAAAATTGCTGTGCATAAGCACATGTTTTGAGCTGGGCCCCAGCCCCAGAGCCTATCTAATGCATTGAGAGAGTGAGAAAACTAGGATTGCCAATGTGCACAGCTTTGCTGACCTCAGCAGCTTGCATAGACAAAGCTAATGGAGCAACACTGGTGTGTGTGAGAGAGCAGAGAAAGGGACAGCAGGGGTCCCTCTCACGTACAGTACTTAAAAACACAATGAAGTTTCGGTCACAAACCAAACAAACCACAAGACTGTTTCTTCCACATTGCACACTGTGTCCTGTCCAGGCAAGATACTACAAGTGATAAGTGCTCCAGCGACAAGTGGAGAATAATTTACCAGTTTCTAATTTTTTCAGGTTGCGCTTGGTGCCTCTGACCAAGGTTCGGACCAATTTCTTTTGTCCAAAATCCTGCTTCATAAATCTAAATGTTAAACAACAACAAAAAAAAAGTGGCCTGGTGGAGAGTGCATGGACTGTGGTGGTACTTCAATTTAGTCAAACTGAGAGACACACATATAATTAGTATTGGTTAGTTAACTGGGTAGGTCAGAGAGAAATAGAGTTAGTAGATCTAGGTTGACCTACATTGATCTGTGTTGGACTGTGTTGTTTCTGTATTGGACTGTGTTATCTCTGAAATAGACTCTTTCTGACATTGATATCTGTAAGTGATGGGTCATGGGTATGGCTTTAGTGTGTGGGTCAGTGCTTTACAGCAATGGCAGCAGAAGAGAGGAAACATGCAGGGTGCTACTGAGACCACACGTTCCAGAGGTCATGGTGCATAGGTCAGAGGTGACATAGAACGGTTATCTCTCTGTGTGTACTTTTGTGTGCGGTTTAATGTTTTGTCTAGGTGTTTGTTTGTTGTTTTGGATTATTTATCTGGGAGCCAGTATGGTTGTTTGTGTTTCGGAAATGTCAATCAAGTATGAAATGCACCTCTAACTTCTGAAGAATCCAACACTAGGCATTCTCATTCCAGTGTGCAAGTGCACAACCTTTTATAAATGGCATGTCGTCACCAAGGGGTCAAGGTATGACTGGTTAGCAAGGATCAGGATATGCTAGGACTTGCATTTCTTGGAATGCATGTGAAGTCCACAAGGCCGTAAGTGTCCCATTTCTTGCTTTGCACCTTAGTGCACACTTTTTGAAAACATAGATTTGGAAGATTACCACAACGGCATAACTTAGAATAATCACTAGCGAAGGTTTTGGGCCTGTGCATGGTCTTGTGGTGACATCAGCCAATCAGGATTGTCATGACATCATTTTTGGCCACTACAAAGTGATTAGTCGCATGGTGATTGGGTCATAAACAATTACATCCAGAGCTGAGTGCCAGTGAGCAAATTTCAAATCAAGGACTTCTTACGGGTCCTGTGCCAGCTGAGCAATTGGTGTCGAGATTAATGGGAATGCTGGGATGGCTTTCTCTAGTTATTATAGACATTGGTCCACACACACTTTGTTCTAAATATACAGTATGCTTCCTGTTGTGGTGTTACATTAGATTTCAATGGCCACCCTCACCTCATCTCTGCCTGTTTCCCTCCCTCCATTAACCTTCCTCCCAGTAATTAATGAAGCCCTCCTCTTACATTTCCCTTGTTCCCAACAGGGGTGGCTTTCTCTTTTGTGTTCGGCTTCAGTCTTTCAGCCAGTGAGAGTCCCATGAGAGCTGGCAGTGAGCCACTCATTATCAACAGATTCCCACAGGGGTTACCATGCCCCGTTGTTTCTCACTCTGCATCCTCCACAGTCTCTTGCATTGTGTGAAGGCTCTGGCCACAAGCCCTTTGCAGATCACAGATGATAGAGCCATCAGTGGAGCTCAGAACTAAGCAACAAACTCTCACAACACGTCTTAGTTGCCTCAGAGGACATGCTTGTGTCTAAAAGGATTCTATTTTTGCACGCTGTCATGTGCGTGCATTGTTTCCACAAGGTGTAGTCCTGATTGCTGCCATTGTGGATTGAAAATGGTTGGAAAGGTCTTTCCTCTTATCAGATTTATGAATCGAGTTCACCCCAGACTCATTGTTTCCAACTGGGACTCAGGTTGCAGGAAATGCATGCCCATGTGTGCGTGACCAACATATTCACCAGTACCTTAGACTTTACCTTGGCACCTTAGACTTTAATTTGTAGATGTGTGTTTCATGGTGTTTATGCTTATGCACAATGTGCTGTCATTGTTCTGGGGCAGACAGCCCCTGCCAGGAGAAGGTCATTCCTGCATATGTATCTCTTCACAAAGACTTCTTCCTTATTCATTCCATTCAGCAATTCATCTTTGTCCCAACAATGACAGATCGGACTTTAATAGTCATTCAGAGCTTCTGCTTCACAATGCAGTTTGCTTTCACCCAAGCACACAGTCAATACCACTACTTCCTTTAGCGCAAGAAGCTTTTAGAAGCTTTGAAGGAAAGGTCAGATATTTTTGACTGCAGTTTTGCTTAAGTCCTAATGGTTTAGGAGTTCAAACAGATACCTAACAAGTAGGAGTCAACGTATACCAAATAGCCTTTTAAGGTTTTGTGCTATTAGAAAATAGTTTGAACGTCCCAACCAGCCCGACCCAGCAACACTGTGATTCTGTAAGACTGCATTAGTGGCTTTTTCTAGTGAATGCGACCCAGTGGGATAACATGAGAAGTCAAAGTCAATCAAAGTTGTCATAATTATGCCACAATCTCTCACACATTTACTCAACTGAACATAAGATCTGTCAATGTAATCTTGCAGCAGACACACAAACATGTTTTTCCTCCAGGCTTCATGCCTGCATAACCAGCCACCAATAGTTGATAGTGTCCGACAAGATTCGTCCCACTTCTTATATAAACATTAAACATTGATTTATACAACTGATTTCCGTTCTGGTCTATCATCAACTGTGGCCGTGAAGTGCCGGCTCATTGGTTGCCCGTAGTGACTGCCTGGCGTCTAGCCGTTCCCCTTCCAAGCTGAAAGGCTGCATGCCCACATCTGATAACGCAAATAGAAAAATCTCCCCCACAATGCACCACTCTGCCACCAACAAAACTAATTGTTTTGTGAGTGTGTCTGATGAGTGTGTGGCGCTTGAGGTCCCAATAGATTTTGGCTCCATTATTTTTCATTTAGCTTATATTGAGTGTTAAGTCAGAGCCTGAATTGCGAGTTCATACGCAGTGAACCCAGTGCCAGAGCCACTTTGAACTGATTTTCTTTACTCTTTATATGACAAACTATTGGACAAATAAAGGACAATGGTCTGTTTGACATCAGTTAAGCTTTTAATAGTTTTCACATGGCTCTCTTGACACAAGGATCAAATAAAAGCTGTTGGACAGCTCCTCTTTGTGTCTGTAGGTCACTACTCACCACTGTTTAGCTGTGGCCATGGGTTCAGTGTGAATCAGCCGGACTTTATTTCTATTTAATTAACTTTGCACAGACATCAGCCTAGTGTTTCCTCCTTCCTTCTTTCTTTCTTTTAGTCTTAAATAGTTACTGAGACACATAGTTACTATTGTACCAGGAAGTAGAGAGTTATAGTAGATATAAAACAACAAATTACATCTGATCTTGTTCCAGCCTAGTTTGTTAGTGGTGTTAATAATCCTTTTAAAGATTTTCAGAGTTTAGCCTGAAGCACTGCAGAAACAAGTTCACTAGATGAGAAGAATTCTATATTATATTATTTCTAAAACTGTCTATATTTTGTAACTTTTCATCAGAAATTTCTGATTACAGAGCATTTTCCAGAATTGAGATCTGGACTACATTTAAACCTGTGTCTCCCACATAAGCATCATGGCTCAACACTAACTGCTAGGCGATGTTTAAATAGTTTTTAAGCTACTTTTTAAATTGTGTCTTGAGTATTGTCCTTTTTGCTGAAGAGTGAGAAACAGGGCTAGAGAAGACTTGAAGAGAGTCTCAGCATATCAATCGTCTCTCATGGTGGCAGAACAATGGCATGCTGGCATGACACAGGCTCTCAGCCAACATCACTGGCCGCAGACAGAAGGCTTTTCACAAACGCATGGAAGTAATGTGGAGGTCTACATGCACAAACACTCATTTAAGAACTACTTAGGTTTTGTGACTTTCAGTTGTGCTACGTTTATACTATGGTGACCTCAAAGGTATGCCCCATAAAACACATTTAACCCCCTTACTACAAAAAACATTTCATAAATAAGTATTTGTGTCTTCTTTTCCACTAAAGATGCATGGTACTCAAGCTTTGAGGATCAGTAGGGGGTCATTTTCCCCTTACTTGTCAAACAAACTTGTTCACCATTTGACTTTATACTTGTGCAGATATATACACACCCTAACACAAATGTTATATGGTCTGTGTTGTACTTGACCATATAATGAAATATGATCGCTAGGACTTGGCTTTTTCCAGACACTGTAAGTGTGTTTGACCTTGTGGTCAAATCAGATATGAAAACATCACTAGCAGTGCCAAAGAGGAATGTGCGTCCATGTCTGCATGTGTTTCCACATATGTACCCTAGGTTCATGTATTCCCTCCACCCAGTCTCATACTCTGTGGTTGAATTAGCTAAGTCAAGTTTCTTTGAGCGTCTCCAACTCAAGCATCCGGGAGAAAACTTTACACAAACTCCTTTGGCCCAAAGTCCTATATTTTTGCAGGTGTAGAAAGTGTCTACTTCCTAAATTCCAGTAATGCCACTCTGTCTAATGGGAGAGAGAAGAAAGACAGTGGTGTTTGGAAGCATTTAGATGAAGTAGCTTATGTTGTACAAGACCTTATGTCTAAAAAAATACAACATGATATTCCTTTGAATGTTTGAATATTATTTCTCTCTGAGCTTAAGAAAGTCGTCATGACGTTTTTGGAGGTTGAGAAATAAGTCTATTTCACTGACGAAAAGTTACAAAGAGGGCTGAGGTTAGTTGTTTTTCACAATGTTCAGGTTCCCAGTGCTGGTATGATCTTGCATCTTAAAGGCTTGGTTTATTGTATGTATATATTTGTGTGTTAGAAAGGATCAATCACCACGGCTGCAGTCTCCGTTCTCTCCAACCACAGAAAGCCCGAACGGCCCTTCTGTCTTTCGCTCCAAACAGCGTTCCAGACATTTGGGTGGTCGGCGTAAGCTAAGCTTTGTTTTTCTTGCTATTCACACATTTTACAATCCTTCAGGGGGAACTTTTCAAAGCTCCCACCACAACTTTGAGTCTGATGTTTAGTTTGCTTTGATTTGAAAATATGTGTTTGTTTTTCCCGCCGTTGGCTTGATGATGACAGCTGACGTGTGTTTTGCAGGACGTGTGATATTTTAATGAGTCAGCCATTTTGGGCCGAGGTCCCAGCCTGGCATCTATCCCTTTCCTTACTGAACAAATACACCGGTTTAGACCCATGCCAAATAGTGTGCATGTATTTTGTTGTCCATTTCTGTACCAAGGGAAACCCTCCACAACATAAGTCATAGAGGCTTTGCTTTTAGCCACAAAAAGTGTCTCCATCATTCTTCTCTCATGAAGCAGAAAGACATGAACCAAGCTGCTATGAAAATGTTTGAGCAAAACCACAAATGAACCTGAAAACTCCACATATTCTGTCTCCGAAATGTCCGCATACCTACTCTGTTCCAAACCTTAGTGAGCTGCCTACAGAGACAGCATCATAGACTTGATTCTAATATAGGCAACAACATAAGAGGCTTCCAGCATCTTTCGGCCATTATTTGGCCATTCTTTTTTTTAAACAATGCAAAATAAATCAAAATGGTGAACGAATCTAAAGAAATGGTGATTATAAATATATCTAATTCATGTTAAATGGGTTAATTCTAACCCATTATTTGCATGTTTTGTATGTTTATGTGTATAGTATTGCAGTTAGCTTAGTAATATGCTTACATATTCTCTATTGGAACAAGAGGTTTTGGAACAGGACTTCAATAAATCGCAATAAATCATAAAGATCCAGAATTTCCAAAAGTTTCACTGAAAAGGCACATATCACGCTTGTTTTTATTAAAACTTAACAATAACTTTTTACAAATGAGTTTGAATTACTCAGTATAACTATAGTATAAAACAATTAATAAAGGACGTTGAAGAGTTTATTGTTGATTGTGAAGTCTTATATGCATTGAATTAGTTCTCTGAAGCTCTCCATACAGTATCGTTTGCCGAAAAGCTTTGCTTAATGCCATTAAGCTGCATTGTCTTTAGCTCTAAGCTACTTTTGCATTGACAATAGCCCTGAACACATGCAAAAGGGAAGAGAAGCTTCTCTTGTTATTGTGGCGCTTTGCGCTAATGACTTAATTTGCAAACGTGCAAACTGTTACTTTGTGTATTGGATACACAGCACATTATGTGCACTCCTTGAGGTTTTGTGGACACAGCTACTTGTGTAGTAGCAGCACTTTGAGCTAGAGCTTAGTTTGGAAGATTAGAAAACTTTTTTAAATTAATTAATTTCCTATAAATTCATACGAATTAATTAATTGCTTCAATATTTAATGCCAATTGCTCAGCTTTGCACTTTGTTCCTGGCTTTTTACACTGCATTGTTTTTTTAGTATGTTTTTTTTTTTTTTTTTTTTGAATAAAATGTTTAAAATAAGGAAAAAATCCTTAAAACAAGATTAGTTTACTATTTTGTATAGTATACACATAGTGTATATAACTTGTATTCAAAGAATATATCTTGAATGAAGTTTATTTTTCCAACTCCACTGGGATTTCTTTTCAAGCATCTTATTATAATTATTGCTTTAAATAAGGAGAAAAAAATGCTGATTTTGCAGTGTATTTTTTACTATATAATACGCTTTTTGAACAGAAGCCATGTGAATCATCCCTGTCATCTCAGGTAAGTGTGTATCATGACACATCCTACGGGGTCTGTGTTTGTGTTTTTGCGTAGTTATGCTGCCCTCGATGGTGTTGCATAAATCGACAGTGCAGCCGTACCAGCGTGGGTTCTACTGTGCAGACGACAGTATCCGCTACGCCTATAAAAACAGCACTGTGCCTTCTTCTGTGCTCACAGCCGTGGGCCTCCTCCTGCCCATTGCCAGCGTAAGTGCCCCACAGAGGGGCCTCAGAAAGGGGACATGGGGCCAGGCGAGTGGGGCAACTGCATGGAGAATCAAGTCTTTTGAGAGAGTTATTTTAGTTTAAGGCTTTGTACAGTATAACTGCTAGTGCATTGTGCCAAATAAACATTAGCAATGTGTAGCCGTTCACTTCTCTCAGAAGCCGAGCTACCATGTCAGACCCCCCCTCCCCTGCCTGGTATTTCCCATAATCCTCGGCTGCCGTGTGCTGTGCTGTGCCGTGCCGCTACCTGTGTGTGTCTTTCTGTGACCTGAAATCTCTCTCTTTCAAACCCAGCCCTCACCCCCAACTCTCTCTCTTTGTGTGTGTGTGTGTGTGTTTCGATGTAGCTGGCCTGCCTTTCCTGATAATTGAAACTAGCACAATCAAGGCGTACCATCGCGGGTTTTACTGCAGTGACCAGTCCATCCAGTACCCGTATAAAAACGGGGACACCATAAGTGATGCCGTGCTCTGTGCCGCTGGCATTCTAATTGCCATCCTCTCTGTAAGTTCATCTCTTATATATATATTCCAATAAATATACCACTAATTCATAAACATCCCATCATCATACCTCACCCCCTATTAGCCCATTAGTAGAATAACTGATTAGTAAAATAACTGTAGAAATAAATGGGGACTTGTAGAATAGAATTCTACCCATAATCCTTTTTAAATCTATTAACCAGTCTCTCCATCCCATCTTTTTATTTAAAATATTTGAACAACTCAACATAAAGAGATTTATCATGGTCAGGGCTATCGCTGTCTCTCTTCTTCTTTCTCTCTCGATCTTCTTCTGTCTTCTTTGGTCTGTAATGTATTCTGTTGATATATTGCTATTTTTGTGTTTTTACTTTAAGTAATTCTCAAAAACAGCAATGACGAGTTACTGTGTAAAATTTTATAAATCCGTAATATAATGATAAAAACCTTGTGAAAGAGAAATACACTTTAGGAGACTTAAAAAGAGTGCTTAGGGAAATAATATATTTTTATAGAATAAAATGTAATGTCATGTATTTAAATATATTTGTAAGTAGAAATTAAAAGTGAAGTTGTCATGTGGTATATTTAAAATATGTTTACTTTAAATGTAAAATTAATTAACATGGAAAAGTTCAAATTAAAATCAAATCCTTCACGTGATATATTATTAAGTGTTGTTCTTTAAAGAAAAATATTCTTAATTGTCATGAAAAGATCAAAATTTTAAATAAATAAATAAAATCCTTATGGTCCCAAATATGATTTTCATAAATCTACATATTTATCTTATTTAATATTTATAGTTTCTTATATTTTACCCCTAAGTATTTTTTTTTTTTTTTTTCAAATAAATATATGAAAGAAAGAAAGAAATTTGCAGGATATATTGACAGTGTTTGTGAAATATACCTTTTTTTTTTTTTTTTTTTTTTTAAGGGCAAAGTCTCACAAAATTCAATTTGAATGCAGATAAATCTGGATAAGAGATTGAACCGCCCCACAGCTGCTGAGGTGTTAAATTAGTCAACATTCACAGCTTTTGTGACAGCTGCCAAAGGGTTAACCTCTTACAAATGAACCAAGTCACCTGGAGGACACATGTTCAATGAAGAAGAAGAAAGAATGCAACATTAAAACTTCTTTTAGCTCCAAAACAATATCTGAAAACAAAAATTAAACATGCAAGGCAAACCCCTTGTGGAATAAAGTGGTGGAGACAAGGGAAGTGGTCATGCAAGAAAAAAAACCCTGTAGACTGGCATGACACCAAGCCATGACTCCATGGAGATCCCATATGGACACATTCATGCCTAGAGTAGATTCAGCAATTCTCCTGATTAAAACAGGGACTGCTTGTGCATTTATATATATATTAGTTAATTAACAGTGTCTCCAGTCCTAGTTTGGTTAGGCCTCTGGGAAAAGGAGACCCACTCTTCACTACCACCATGACAGCGTTCCTCTACAGTGTAAAGACAGAGCGAAAAAAGAGAACGAGAGATAGTAAATATCTCATTAAGGCATGGTTTATGTACTTCATAACCCATGCCTCTTTGCTCAAATTTACGTCCTACTGGTTGCAAATGGCGCAGAGGGCCGTTTTAAAATCCCATGCTCTAGCTGCTCATATGAAAGCCATAACCATTAGAAACATAATATGTTCCATATCATTAAAATATCACCAGCAATGGGCAGGCCATGCTCAGTCATAACTCAAGTTACTCATTTTCTCATTCCCTCATTTCTTACACTCATTTCTTTTTGCTTTTTTGGATTAATGCGCTTTTCTAACTGATACTTAATTTGCATGTTCGTCTGTCTAACTCCACCCTGCATGCCCATGACCTGACCACTGAAATCTTGTGATATTACACACGACACGTTAATGTCTGTGGTATGACTTTATGAATTCACCATCACTTTATGATCTTAATGACATTCAGCTCTGTTCCAAAGCCTAGTGAGCTGTCTTGCTTTTTGTATTACCTATATAGGCAGCTGCCTACACAGGTGCCCTAACCAATAAGCGATTTGGACCACTGTGTAGGCAGCAGCTCTGAGAATCACACAAAATGGTTCAAATTGATTTCAGAAGTGTTTGTTAGCATGTTGCTAAGCTAACAGCATGAAAAACAAATATTGTGTGAGACTATTTTTAATTACACTGAACAAATGTATTGATACTTTTCAGTACTGATGACATTTTTATTTATAATCAACATCTAGGCTCATTTACCATCTTATTTTTTTGCGTGATTTTCCCTAGGTTTTGGAACTGAAGCCTGTATGTATTATGTATCTCAGCTATCAGTAATTTTTGTTTTCATTGTAAATTAACCGTTCTCTAGATTGTGATTGGTGAATGCTACAGGATCCATTACCTGAACCAGGGCTCCAAGTCATTTGTGGGAAATCCATACGTCTCCGCCCTTTACAGACAAGTGGGCGTGTTTATCTTCGGCTGTGCTGTCAGCCAATCATTCACAGACATTGCCAAGGTCTCAGTTGGGCGGATGAGGCCGCACTTCCTACATGTTTGTGATCCTGACTACTCTACTATCAACTGTTCACTGGGATATATTACGCAATACACATGTCGTGGAGATCCCAGCAAAGTACAAGAAGCCAGGTGAGATATTCAACACAACCTGAGGAGCAAATCAGCACATTACAATGATTTCTGAAGGATCATGTGACACTGAAGTAGGAGTAATGATGCTGAAAATTCAGCTTTGCCATCATAGGAATAAATCACATTTAAAAACATGTATTTATACACACACACACACACACACACCCACTTTGTGTATACAGGTGCTGGTCATATAATTAGAATATCATCAAAAATGTTATTTATTTTACTAATTCCATTCAAAAAGTGAAACTTGTATATTATATTCATTCATTACACACAGACTGATATTTCAAATATTTCTTTTAATTTTGATGTTTATAACTGACAACTAAGGAAAATCCCAAATTAAGCATCTTAAGAAATTTGAATATTGTGAAAAGGTTCAATATTGAAGACACCTGGTGTCACACTCTAATCAGCTAATTAACTTCAAACACCTGCAAGGCCTTTACATGGTCTCTCAGTCTAGTTCTGTAGGCTACACAATCATAGGGAAGACTGCTGACTTGACAGTTGTCCAAAAGACGACCATTGACACCTTGCACAAGGACGGCAAGACAAAAAAGGTCATTGTAAAAGAGGCTGGACATTCACAGAGCTCTGTGTCCAAGCACATTAATAGAGAAGCGAAGGGAAGGAAAAGATTTGGTAGAAAAAAAAGTGTACAAGCAATAGGGGTAACCGCACCCTGGAGAGGATTGTGAAACAAAACCCATTCAAAAATGTGGGGGAGATTCACAAAGAGTGGACTGCAGCTGGAGTAAGTGCTTCAAGAACCACTACACAAAGACGTATGGGTTTCAGCTGTCGCATTCCTTGTGTTAATCCACTATTGAACAACAGACAGTGTCAGAAGTGTCTCGACTGGACTGCTGCCGAGTGGTCCAAAGTTATGTTCTCTCATGAAGGTAAATTTTGCATTTCCTTTGGATATCAGGGTCCCAGAGTCTTAAGGAAGAGAGGAGAGGCACACAATCCACTTTACAAGTTTCCACAGTCAGTGATGGTTTGCGGTGCCATGTCATCTGCTGGTTTTGGTCCACTGTGTTTTCTGAGGTCCAAGGTCAACACAGCCGTATACCAGCAAGTTTTAGAGCACTTCATGCTTCCTGCTGCTGACCAACTTTATGGAGATGCAGATTTCAGTCTTAAGTTATATTCAATTTTTCTGAGATACATTTGAAAAGTTTATTTCTTTTAATTTTGATGTTTATAACTGACAACTAAGGAAAATCCCAAATTCAGTATCAGTCTGTGTATAATGAATGAATATAATATACAAGTTTCACTTTTTGAATGGAATAAGTGAAATAAATCAACCTTTTGATGATATTCTAATTATATGACCATCACCTATATATATATATATATATATATATATATATATATATATATAATTTTTCACAATATTACTGTTTTTACTAATAAATAAAAAAGAAAATCATAGAAACTTAACAAATCAATAAATTGAATGTTTTTATATATTAATAATATATAAATATATAGATTAAATGTTACACAAAAATGTTTTTCTTTTTTTCTCCCTACAGGAAATCCTTCTTTTCTGGACATGCTTCATTTTCGATGTACACCATGCTGTATCTGGCTGTAAGTACATACTCCATGTGGTGCTCTCACACTGCCACAGTTCTGTTATTTTAATAAACAGCTATTATGTTTAGTATGAAACGGGGACCCTCTAACACCCTTTCACCCTCATCTGTGGGTCTCTGAAATGTGGGTCACTCTTATTTCCCTTGTTCATCTCTGGACTTCTGTTTGAAGTTGTCTTTCATTCTACTTTAATTCCTTATGCTTTATTTCTATTCACTTTTGAATGGGTCACACACTTTTTCTTACACCAATTATGCAGAATCCCCAATATACAATAGCTTTATATAGACACTAAGACCGATTTCGCTTAGCCTCCCGGAGTCTCTCACTGTATATGTAAAGCCTCTTTCAAAGGCTTCAAACTTTTTCCCCTTTCATACGCAAGGCCCTCCACTCCTCCCTTCTCTTATTCTAATATTCTAATCCTTTCTTTCTGCTTCTAAATCACCAGCATCTCTATGGGCTCCTCCACCTTTCACTCTTTCAGATGGCAGGAGGTTGAGCCGCTCTGCTAATGGAGAAGGCCAGATGTTCATTCTCAGTGTTTTGAGATATTATTTGAGAAAATTAGGAGGGTGGTAGAGAATATGCAGGTTTGTGTGTGTTCAAGGCCACAAACCTGTTCAAACTCATGCAGATTTGGTTCTAATGCTCTCAAAACTTTGACAGCTGGGCCTGACCTGAACACTTCCTAGACAAGAGGAAACCGTACATTAAGAACAAGACTCCTGGCAGTTTCTGTTGAGTGTTTTGTGACTAAAACAATCCGTTTTTACACACAGACCCACATTATTTTAAACCATAGTGATTAGCCACAAAGCAAGATGTCAGACAATATTACTCACTATTCACGTAGAACAGCAAGCAAGCATACAGAAAAACAGGATCCCAAAAAGCTGAACTCTTCATGAAAACCATCTATATATCTTTAAAACAGATTTTCAGCATGCAATCACTTTGCGATTTTGAGTCTGAATTATCATCTTGATTTGAAAGCCTGGATTTGCCTCTGAGTGTCTCTGGGGGGCAAATTGTTCAGATGTTATCAGAAACCCTGGCCAGATTTGTCAGAGCCGAAGCCAAAGTGTAGTCAAATGTGAACATGTGAATAGACTATAATGTTAAGATACTGGGTGATTCGCTAAAATTATTTTACCATCTGCTTTTGACCTTCAGAGTTAAAAATGCCAAGAGAGAACGCTCTGAGATATCAAAACACAAAGCATGAATAACAGACCTGAAAAAAAATCTGAAGAACAGTAAAAACAAGTGGAGTAAAGTGCTCTTTGAATAGACAATCAAGTTATACAGTCTTATTGACTGGAGTGTTACCCTTCCCAGACTTGCTCCCTATAATTATCTCAGTCTAGCCGCCATGCTTCATAAGTCAGACACTGAAGTCATAATAAGAGCTCAAACCAATCTTCTGATCACCTTTTATTTGCACAAATGTAACCCTAGGTCAAAACTAGACCAGTCTTGTTTCTCGCCAATAATCATTCTGGCACAGTAACTCAAAACAGAACCCACACTTGTTCTGACATGCATTAATAAATTAATTTAGCTTTTTTTTTTTCACTGTATTCCTTGTTAAACTCTAGAGCAGCTGGTCAACCTCATGTGCTCACTGATTTTGTGGGCAGCAAATTGAGTATCTCCTAGCCTCTCTGTGACCTCCACCCTCCTTAGTCCAGTGAGTTCTGGTTTTGGCTGCGGCATCACTGACGCATTATGCTCTAGTTAGTTGTAGTGACCAGAGAAATGATATGAGACCATGAGCAGAGCAGAAACAAGCACAAACCACTCACAGGCAAATCTTCGACCTACTGTTTTCAAGCTTATTTTTCTGTACATTGTGGTCATTGACATGTGGTGAGGCTGCATTGGCTTTACAGTAATATGTTTGGACCTGAGGTCAGAATAGAAAAGGTTCTAGTTGTGAGGTTTGACTGTTTTCTGGCAGAAATGGCAAGATTCAAGTGCAAATACACTTCAGGATGACAAACAAAGCCATGCACAGCGCCATTAAAAACCTGTCTTTTCTCAAGTTTTCCTCACACTTACCTATTCGGTTAAGCTCATATGATTTATTATACCACATCTCTCTTGCTTTTTCCGTTTCCCACCCCAAGTTGGACTGAACATGCCATTTTGTGGCTGCTTATATGACCCGAAGAAGTCAGTTTTTGGGCTTAAAGGAACGGTTTATTCATATTGTTCCAAACCCATATGACTTTCGTTTACAGAACCCAAGGATAAAGCTTGATGACGGCACTGGTCACTCTTTTTTTTAATGCAATTACAATGAACTTTCCTTACAATAGGGCTGAATCTTTCAATCTTAAAAAGCATGCAAAAGCAGGTAAAAAGTATCAAATGGAGTCTGTATGAGTTAGATACTATGTTCCGAGTCTTCTGAAGTAATTCAATAGATTTGTGTGAGAAACAGATTGAAATAAAATTTGTTTTGTTTGACTTCTATGCTTTATTTTATGGACACTTTCAATTTATATGATGCCTATCATTTATATTACATGCATCATATAACTTCAGAAGACTAGAAAAATAATGCACGAGGCATACAAACCACTTTCAGGACTCCATTGTGGTGCATTTAAATCCTTTTTTGAAACTTTTGAAAAGAATGACTAGTATGACTAGAATAACTAGTATAGTTTTTGAGAATTAATCCTTTAATAGCCCGCCAGGATCTTTTCCATTGTCCCATTTGAGACCTCAATATCAGTTCTAAAGGTGCCACCCAGATCGCCTGCAAGGAGGGAGTGGATGGAGACTGTCAGCAGGATGGAGCATGTTATCTGCACAAGAGTGTGTGACTTCTCATGTGGGCACAGAGCGTGTGTATGTGTTTTGAGTTCGGTTTTTCGCTGGAGAATCTTAAGACCACACCATCTGCCATTCCTTCCACAACCAACTCACAAAAACAGAGATGAGAGAGCCATATACAACCCACAACGTCTGCGTCGGCTTATCTGAGCTCTGATAGCAAGAAGCTAAGAGGCAGATTTGATGGACGGTATCTGAGCCCTGAGGGTCCTTTGGCTCTGCTTTTCTTATCAGCTCTTGGTTGCCTACGTGTGGAGAGGACCCCGCTCTCACCCTGAGGAACAGAGCCACTTCTAGAGTTTGGAGAAGCCACAGAGCTCATCTCTACATCTCCAGACTCAGACATACGGTCTAACTCCCTGTGTGTCGGACATCACCCTTACATGACCTCTTACAGTCCAACATATACGTTTGCAAATGAGTTTATGCCAGATGTTATCCAGAGGCCCTGGTTGTCTTGTTTGTGTTGTGTCCACTTGTTGATTTTTAAAGTCAAGTGACAATAACATTCCTCTCATTGTGCTTCATTGCACAACATTCGCTGTTGGAGAGAAAGAGAACATGAGAATTTAGCTGTTGGCTCTAAGGCTCAGTCCTTTAATTTAAAGAGTAAAATTTAAATTTAAAAAGATATTATTGACACGTTTGTTTGTAAGTTCTCCTCAGGAACGTTTTTAGGCATAGGAATGCCAGTGTGGTTGAGATAGCTACAGATGCTTGGTTAGAAAATCTCTCTTCACTGCCAACACTGTGGCTGAGCTGGACCGATATTAACACAAGTATGAATTTATGTATTTATCTGTTGCCTCAGATGAACTTCAGCTGTATAATCAAGCAAGTATCTCCATTTCAGTCAGTCATCTGAGACATCTGGCTCTTCCCTTTAGTCAGCTGTAAACCCAAATACCTTGCGTGAGAGGAATAAATGATTGCTGATTCAGGCAAAATTGGCTGAAAGATTAGTTTCAGTGTATTTTTAAGGACTTCCTGCTTTGGGCCACAATTTAAATTGAAACAAGACAGCCATATGTTGATTCCAATCAGTTTGAGGCACAAATGCACAGCCGCACACAAACACCTATAGATGCTTATCCCTCTACCATCCTCCCATTCTGAGGGGATGTTTTTATGAGGTAGGATCAGTTGAAAATGATTGAGGAGGCCTCTATTTGTCTTCAGCCTGGTGTGGACATATTTGCCGCATGTAGCAGTAATGCTGATCTTCTGCCTCGTTAAATGCTCTGGAAATCCAAATGGCGTCACCTGACCACAGAGAACTCCAGTCATTTATCAGAATTGAATTTCTCAAAAAGATGTCAAGTCTACTTGTGCTGGCACACCCATCCTCGCATCATCTGAGAACTTCATCCAGCAAGGAAACTCCAACTCCCAAACATCCTCAGGGAGGGATTCCTTCCTCTCTACACACACAATGCCCTCGGCGTGAGGAGAGAGCTGTTCAGGAAAGCAGATATGACCTTGTACACACCTTCACTTAGGAGCTCAAAGCCCAAAAAGACTTTTGTTTGTTTTGTCTAACAAATCATCTTGAGTGTGTGGATCAGTGTTCATCAGTTAATGTCTGTGTGTATTAGGGTGTGTTCAGAGTTTTTTCTGTTGTCTGCTGTGGTTTTGAACGTAATGGAAGTTTTCCTTTTCATTTGGTGATGGATGATTAAGGGAGGGTGATGAGTACAGGCTCCTTGAATGAACCCAGTTTGAAGGGTTTCAGGACTGATGGGCCGCCGGTGCGTCATCAAGAGTTTGTCCTCCTGACCCCCATCCTCCACTAGACTTTGTAACCCTCAATCATTTGTTTTCTTATCCTAATGAGTCTTCCTGTTCCCAGAAAGCTAACTCTACAAGGGGTCTTTGGATTTAGGTGTTCAGTGCTTCTTTAGGATCTCAGTTTTTCACTCTGCTCCACCTCCCACGTTTTTTTTTTCTCCACTTTCCTTCGTTTGGTGTTTTCTCTAACTTATTATATCAGCTGTTATGTAATAAAACCATAAGTTGTATAAATTTTCTGATTGTTTAAATTGCTTTCCATCTCTGTTTCTTTAGTTCTACCTGCAGTCTCGGTTCACGTGGCGAGGAGCCCGTCTGCTGAGGCCACTCCTACAGTTCACCTTGCTAATGATGGCCTTCTACACCGGGTTATCACGCGTTTCTGATCACAAGCACCACCCGACTGATGTTTTAGCTGGCTTTGTCCAAGGAGCCCTGGTGGCCTACTGCATAGTGAGTACATCTTTGTATTTCAATCCATTTCTGGCTCAAATCTGTTTTGTTTGTTGGAATGTAAACCAATCTGGAAATTTTGTACTTTACAAACACTTACCAATAACCATTGGCCTTGATCTGGTTGTCATCACAACATCTGGATTTTATTTTATTTTTTAATATTGGTTAACAAACATTTTTACACAGTGTAAACACCAGAACTAATTAAACATTCCTTTCGTAAATATGCTGGCAATTACCAACCCAACAAGTTTGACCATATAGCATATGTTTTCCCATTTCCCACCCTTCACTTATAAACATGAAAAGCTTTCTTTTTCTGTCTGTATAGTTAGTAATACTCCACGAGTATGTTTAAATTAAAGGCAGATTTTTTCTGATAACTTGTCAAAAGAACCATTAAGAACAGACTTTATCTGGTGTCTTTTGAATGAGGTGAAGACAGAAGACCATCCAGAATTTAAGATCGGAAAGGGATCTGAATATCTTGAACTAGACCACATTGTTCTCCAAAGCCCACCCTCTCTTTTTCACTCCTGTCCACAAAATTGCTCATCCATCAGAGTGAAGCATCATAAGCTTTTTCCTGTTAATGCAGAGCATATTACTTCATGTGCACCACTACCAACTCTCAAATGAAAATAGGAGGGGGAGGGTTGTGGAAATGGAATTTTACACTTCATAATTGTGGCACATGTCACTTTTGTTGGTGCCAGACTTTCCCTGCTGTAAGAAAGCTTACTGAGTTGGATTGCATTTGGGAAAATTGAGTCGAGTGGAGCAGAGCATACAAAGAGGGAAAACATTTTCTCTTTGGGAGAAATGACAGGAAAACAAAACAGAGATTTATCTGTTGCATTGTAAGGGGACGGTGCAACGGTTTGAGGCCCATATGGTGGGGGAAGCAAGAGACCAAGACCTCTTCCCCCAGATATTACCCCATCTTAATTCCAACAGCATCTGAAAGACAAAAATCGAAATTGTTAGTGTTGAAATTGAGATATTGAGTTGTTTCTCGTCATTACAGTTCCCAGAATGTCCTGGCAGTATCTTTCTTCAGTCTAATTAGCTGTGACAGTGCCACACTTTTTATGGTTCGCCCAACATCTCTCTACTGGTATCATGAACCTTTAAAATATTTAATCTTCAGCCCTTGAATTTGAAAAAAGAGAGAGCAGAAATGATATTGTTTTCACTACAGATCAAGGCACCCATGTACTTGTTTTTAACGAGCCTACATTTGGAATCTGATCCACTCCCCATCTGTGAATGCTTTAGAGGTCCAATTAAAGTATCTCTAATGACCAAAGCTCAGATGGAACGTATAGAGTTAATGCAAGGTACACGTCTTTTAAAAGAAAAGTTATGTCGCCATGTTCATGGTTTGGAGGTTCAGCAATTCTTCTAAACTTGGCTGTAGGTGCTGATTTCTGCTTAAGGGGGTTGTGTTTAAAGATGTTTAAAGGATGTAAGTGTTCTGGGTTGGTGTCCAACTGGCTGGCTTCAAAGAAACCGTGGAAAGTTACAGGTCTTGGTGAGTTTTGGCCATATTGCAAAAGCCGATTGCAGGCTTACTGCATGTTCCATATTAAAGAAGATCAGTTCACATGGCGCAGTTAGACTGCAATGCACACAGAGAACTGATCTCAGAACAGCAATTAATGTTAGTCTGCTTATGCAACATGCAAGGAAAACTTAAAACGTCGAGCAGCACAATGTTAACTAGGCCTTCAGTTTCGTTCAATCTCAAAAGGAGGCTCCTGAAGTCTTACGTTCAATTCCTTATACACAGGCCTGGTTTGTATCAGAAATTTTGGCAAGATTCACTACAACGTTTATGATTGCTGAAGTCAGGCAGCCTGGCATATGTTTAAATTCTGATGTCCAAAAGAACCCCTGAGATTCAGGCTTCAGAAACCGCATTTTCCTTTTTTGTCTTTTCTGGACTGTTGACTGTGGCCACATCCTCCGGTCCTTCCTGTTGGAGAGTGGTGTTCATCTCATCAAACACAGCCCACTTTCTAAGGTGCTGACATAGATAGAGTGTGAGAGGTTGGCTGCTTGTAAGGCTCGGTTGCAGAGGTGTTTCCTGCAGGACTAGACAAGGTGGAAAACAGCTGGATGCCTGCTCTCAAACAGCTTTTTCCTCTTCCCACTCCCTCTTTCTCTGTCAGTTCCTGGTTAACAGTATCCCACCGTTCCTCAAGAGCACAAAGAGTCATGTTCAATATCCAGGACTCCAGTTCCTCCTGCGATAACGCCACGCAGCTAAGTGCTTCTGATCTGGCTTGGGTGGCTAGATGGTTGTCCCGATATCCTATCACTCCTTCCCATATGTCAGGCCAGAGCTTGACTCTTTTTTTTTTTCCATTGGCTGCCACAGCACTCTCCATGTAGCCATGGTAATGGAGGCCATCTAAAAACTGAAAATAGTGTGGTTGTGTGTAAGAAGAATGGAAATTTTAATGGTGTTATTAAACTTTACTAATGTTACGCTGGAGAGCGAAGCAGCCAAAACACAACTTGGTCTCCACAATTATCATGCAGATGTGGCTCAGGGCCTGAAACTACAATTGAAGTCACTCACATAACATAAGCAAGACACTCTCACACATAATCATGTGCTGTGTTTGGCACTTTTAGGATCAGGCACACCCAAACCAATGGAAGACCACACATGTGCACACTCCCAGACATGTCGTCTATGAACCTGCTCACAGTTCAGATGAATCCCAAGTCTATAAAGCCGTCATTAAAAAGCTGTGTCAGTGGCAGAAATGAGGTTCATCTCAGATTAGTTTAGATGGAGATAATGTGCCCTTTCAGCTTTGGGATACAAAAATATTTACACATTATGATTATCTTTTGAGTCTTGTCATTTTTTGTCTGATTAAGGGAATGTGTATGAGACAGTGCTGGGTGGAGCAGTTAGTGAAGCAGTGTGTTAGCCATGAGATGATGTCAAACCACTTTAATAAAATATAATACAGAGATGGAGGCTAAAATAGTAAATTGGGCAACTTGACACCTTGGTATTTTCACATGTGTTACAGTTTAAAGAGAATGTGTCTTAGAAAACACATTTTGATCTTGTTTAATTTTGGTCGAAAACACAAAGCTCTCTCTCCAGTCTAACAATGGGTGTCCCATCACATCCATAAGCACTTTAACATGGCCAATCATAAGTGAGTCATTTACATATAGAAGATTTCTTAAAGGTACAGTAGCAAAAAAACTAAACAATATATGCTTATTTAAATGTAACTGTCTGAGAAGTGGTGTATTACAATGATCATGCAAAATTAGTTTTTTTTTTTTTTTTGAATCAATAATTGTACATGAGAATAGAATATGCAGCAGTAACAGACCCTAAAGGTGCATCTTAATTCTTCTCACATTTAGTGGAACCACAATAAGGTCAACACGCGCACACACACAGGCTTAGACAAACACGCAAAACTTCCTGGTGCTGACTGAGCATTCGTACACAATGGAGTGGGTTTGCTGTGGAAGAACACTTTCAGACAGAGGGCCGTAGCACAGGAAACACTCACCCCGTGACACAGGTTCATTGGCAGCCTGTGATTACAGGTCAGAGGCTGTAGTGCATCAAAAAGCCTATTGTACAAGATGATTCTTGAGTCATGCTGGACAATATGGCTGAATGCATGCCTGCAGTTGATGGCATATGTGATAGCACATAATTGCACACAAATTGCAAATATCAAGACGTTTGCCCATTATCTTGTCTTACAATTAAATATTGAGTGAATTTTCTGAAAATATAGCATTGAATGTTGAATGTTTATATTCTATAAATAAACTGGATTAGTTTAAGTCACATATAATGGATTATAAATATCTAGACACTTATGTACACATAGTAACATAACTTGCATTTTTTTTTCTCTTAAAAAGTTTCCCTTTTTTTGGAAGCATTAAATATACAAATATGCATTATTTGTTTAAAAAATACCAAACCAAGTGACATTTATTAAAAAAAAGAAAAAATGAAGTACAATAGCATTTTGTAAGCAAATTTTTAAAACAAAAAGTATTTGAATTATAAACCAATAAATCGTTTGGCCTTGTCAAGTGGCAAACTTGGTCTTATAATGAAATCCTTCATAATTGAAGGTTCTAGATCCAGTTTCCTGATGTCATTGCAGCGCAATGTAAAGGTCACTCTGGAAATGTCCTGATCTTTCTGGCATACTTTCACTCATATGGCCAGAAGACAGTCGCAGGAGGCCCTATAAGATGAACTCATCCACTGTAACCTTTGGATAAAGCTCTCTTTGTATGCGAGCACAACGTCCTTCACTGAAAGGATATGCAAGAGACAGCTGCTGGAAAGATGATTCCAAAACTCTGATGACCTCTCCAAGGATTTCTGTTCAATTTCTATCTCTTTCCACACACACAAAACTGTTGATAGTCACACCTTAATTGCTCAAGCCTGTCACTCGCATAATCAAATAGGAAAACCCTCTTTTTTTTTTTTTACTCCGTGTGTAAGCCTGTGTGTGCTTTTTCTTCTCCCTTGGCATTGCCCAAGGGCAGTATGCCGTTCCGGCTGACAGCAGCTCCTGAAACATGTCAGGACAATTTAGCTGTTAGCTACCCCAAACACTGACCTCTTTTCCTGTCACACACTAGCCCCATACTCTTCACACACTCATAAATGGTGTGTGTTTAAACATTGGCAGGCTTTCTGGAATCGGTGATTCCATGCCGCTGTCCAGCTCAGCTGTTCTACATGCTTCAGTAACATTCATGGTGTGTAGACGGCTAAATATCCCATAGGCCTCTCTTCTTCCCACATTACAGTGAAAGCATCCCTTCTTTAGCATGAAATGCCTGTGAATTAAACTTGTATATTTTCAGCTTTTTTTTTTATAAATATGTTGGGTGCAAGGCTTGTCTAATGCCAAGGGCACACTTCCTCTCTTCTCCTCCCTCAGTTTCCTGTTTTGACCGTGATGTCATTAGGATGTAAAGAGAGGGTTGACTGGCATCTTTCCTTGATTAAAAAAAGTTCTTCCCACGCCAAATGAGAACATTAATAATGACTTTAGTCCCTCAGTCAAGACATAAACAAAAGAACTGAGGGGTTTCCTCTTTATCTTAACTTCTGACTCAATGCTTTTTTTTAAGGCATGTGTGTTGTAAGTTGGCCGCTCTTATCAGTGTGTGACCTCATACACATCCGTATGTCACCGGCGATGGATTACCAGCCTTTATATCATCTGACATTTAACATGCAACAATGCTTCTGAATATGTATCTGAATAACCATAATAGGGGCAAGTTAAAAAAAAAAATATTGTTTTTTATTAATGATGCTTTTCAGACTTTCGCAGTTGTTCATACCCTATTGGTGCGTTTTAAGGAAGTTTTTACAGTTTTCATTACAGGATCATACAGGATTTCCACTACTGAATTGAAATGAATTAATTATTTTTTAAAAATTCCAATTCAATTCTTGAATTTTAATTCAGTCTGAATTGAGGTAGCAAATGGGGTCTAGGTTTCAATTAGAAATCGAGTTAAATAAATTAAAATTAATTTAAAAATAATAATAATAACAATATGTGTGTATGTGTGTGTGTATAGGTGGAGATAGATAGATAGATAGATAGATAGATAGATAGATAGATAGATAGATAGATAGATAATAAAAATAGTTTGTTTAAAGCTCTTATAGAGCATTAATATTATCGATTAAAATGTTGATTTCTAAATAAAATAATTGATATAAATAATATATTTCTTAGTGTTTTAATATACACTTTTTTTTTTTTGCCAAAGTCATTAAATTAATCAAAAGTGACAGTAAAAACTTTTACATTTGTTTTAAAATATGCTTTCCTTAAAATTTTAAGTAATATATAAATAAGAAAATTTATTGAATTTATGTTTTTAATATTACTGTTTTATTCATTACTTTTCCCCCCTGTATTTTTTTAATCAAATAAATACAGCCTTGGTGACTTCTTTCAAAAAGATTAAGAAATCTTACCAACCACAATCTTTTGAATAGTGAAATTAATATGAATTTAATACATTCTTTCTTATTAAAACTTATGAATAAATAAAATTTTATAGACAAGAATAGAAGAAAAACTTCATTTCCTAGAATGCCATTAGCTCTTGAATTTCTCTGAAGTATGAATCAGTCAATCCTATCCTTGATTTACATCCTGGAAAGAGTTTGGTTGTGAAATAATCTAATGATTTTTTGTTTTTGTTTTTGTTTTTTTTCTTGTAGGCCTTTTATGTATCGGATCTCTTCAAACCTAAAGCCAAGACTGCCACTCCACCTCCCTCGCCAATCAAGAAAGAGCTCCTCCCCTCTTCTGACATCATAGAGAGGAACAACCATCACAACATGGTGTAGGAGGGGGGAACGGGAGGGTCCGTTTGCAATCTCCCCATCCTTCACAATCCCCTGAAGAAACCAGAACAGCCACCTGTGACAGAGGAGCTACGGCCTAGCTGACGTCTCCTCTCTCTCATCTGACAGTAGAATGTAGGGACAGGACAGAGACAATCCTATTGACTCTCATTATAATGACCTCACTATCCTAGAGCCTGATTCGAAAGGCCAATCAGACAAACAGCTAACAAAAAAGCTATTTCTCCCTTAGAATTTTGTTGAGAATGAATTCCGCTCCATTGACGAAAGTAATGAACACCAACAAAAGGAAGAAGAAAGTGAATGTGAGGCTGGTCACGTGACCAGCGCTTTTCTCCTTCCGGCCATCTCTTTCTCTTGTCTCTATGGCCTTTTATAGAACAACAAATTCCTTATTAATAGGAATGATTAGTTTTACCTGCGATGTAATCAGCACAGATATATAAACGTTATACAGAAGAATAACTTATAGCACTATATCAAAGTTCATTAAACGTCACCACTCGCTATCTGAAAAGAGTAGCTTTGAGAAGCTTGAAGAAGGTCTGTGGACAAGATTATATTTACCCAGAAGAGCCATCAAAGCTGATCTTAGCTACCTGAACAGTAGCCTAACTTTTGGAGAATGCATTTTAAAGGGTTTTAAATAGCGGGTGGGTGGGTTTACACAACTTTTTTTCTTTGATAAATAGATTTTTATTTTAGATAATGATTTCACGATGGCCAACGCCCATCCCTGCCTGAATTATGGGGGCGTGGCTGAGCCGTGCCACCTGGCTATCTTCTGATTGGTCAGAGCGAATGCAGGGGCGTGGTTAGACGTCGAGGAGTGTTTGTGTGTCTCGTCACCATGGTTACCGGGATTGACTCCCACTGACCGCACTGGCCTATCTTTTATTTTTTTTGGGAACCGGGAACGAGCTTCTTCCGCTGGCTGGTTTGACCTCTTTCCCGTCCAACTGCATAATCACTCAACTCTAGTTGTGTGTTTTTACCCAGAATGCCACCTGTGCCCAATGTCTGTCCTGGCATCAGTCAAACTGCCCCGAAAAGGGATGTGGGGTCCCTCGGCAGGAAGCTGTGTCCCGTTTGTGTGTGTTTGTAAGTGTCGCGTGTGTTTCCGCACTCGGTCCTGATGCAGTGGACCGATAACATGTGAAGAAATTTAAGAAAACTGTGGACTTTTTTTTGTTTTTTATTTTTTCCAATTGCCTTTTCCTACCGTGATGATGTCTACTGTCCCCACTAATAACTGTACAGTATGCCTGACTTTTACAGAAAACACATCCATACAACACAACTCAAGCTCCAAATGTGTTGCACATCCCTCCCATTGTATAGTCCGTCCTATCATTTCAACAAACCGTTTTATTTCTCTCTCAGAAGTATATAAATAATGTATAGATCACTAAAATTAACTATGTAAGATATTATTTCTAAACATGTTTAGATATATCCACTATGAATCTAAAAAGCAATGTGTCATGACCTGTGTCATTTACAAAGTGCTGCTTTTATGAGCATTGATTGACAGATTTTTGTATTTAGGTAACTAAAGTATTTTAGATTTGTGTTTTTAATAAGCGTTGAATAAAACACGTACAATTGTATCAAATTCACTATTAGTATTTTTGTATGGTCTCATTTTGTACAAAAGAAATAATAGCAAAATGTTTTTGTTTTGTCTTTTTTCTGCTAAATGTACTTTGATCTAATACATGTGCTTTTAAATAAAAGCTCATTATAAACAACAAAAGTGTTTGGTTTCTTAATAAAGGTTTGTTATTATTGATTGAAATTGAAATTGTGTTCAACGAGTAAAGATGTGTTAAATTTCAAACATATTAATTGCATGTGCCGTTTTGCATGTTATGTAGGATTTCTATTTTAAAATGCAAATTAAACCTGAATCTTCAGCACCAATACTCCAGTCTTCAGTGTCACATGATCCTTCAGAAATCATGCTAATACGATGATTTACTGCTAAAGAAACATATTATTATCAATGTTAAAAGTTGTGCTGAATTTATTTAAACTATGCATTTTTGTAAAATTTCAAATTTCAAAACTATTGAAATCTTCAAAACTATCCAATCTTGTGTGTTTGGTTTTTTAATGTATCTTTGTTATTATGGGTACACTGTGTTACCGTAAATGTGAAATCGTCCTAGTGTTCGATGAATAAACTGCAAAAAAAAAAAAAAACTTTGTGGCATTTTACGTGTTACTTAAGTCCCTGTCATTAAAAAGTTTGAAGAAGCTGCTAAATTAGTTGTCTCGAATGGAATAATACATTTTTAATACCATTATAATTTTTCAATGAGGACTAGGTGCTCTTGTTTTCCTAGGAGTAAAACTGTGACTTCATATTTTGGCTGTGTGTGGGTCACAATTTCAACTGTTAACGGTGGCGTAGTGTCATATTCTCCGCCATTAAGCCTTGAAACATCAGCGTATGGCTGAAACATCTCTACAAATTACTGTGAAATGCAACTAACCAGTCAAATTGAACAGTTTAATAAAGGAAAAGGCTGGTGCATTGAAGTTTGGGTACGTTACATCAGTGGGTTGGGTTCAGGCCAGGTTTATGAGGTCTGATGGATCGTGGCGAAGGCATTTAGAAAGCAGTTTTGGTTCTGTGGTCATGTTTGGCTGTGGGATGAGAGCTGGGGAGGCCTGTAGACAGGACTGATGCCAGTACTGAAGAAAATCAGTGAAGTTACTCTTACTGCCGTGAGCCTCGGCATGGCTGTGGTTTTGGACTGACATCTAGAGTAAGCCACCAAAACTAGTCCTGCCTCATCAGGTTGGATCTTTTCACCTACATTAACCTTAATTTGTATGTGCATGCGTTTGTTTAATGCAGATTACACTAAATGCTGAAAGCAATCAACTGCCACAATACAATTCTGAAGATGACTACCATGATCGTAATGCACACCACAGCTAATCTGAACACTCTTCATATTGCATTGACATTTAGTCATTTAGCAGACGCCAAAGCGACTTACAAATGAGGACAGTAAGTCTTCAAATGCATGAATAGGTCATGTTTTTGTTAACTGAGCTTAAATCGGTGCAAATAAACAATACTAACTCTTTAGTCAAAGGCAGCAATTCATTATTTTATTATGTAAATATTAATATATTGTATTTGATTATCCAATAGATAAACAGATATACTACTTTACACTAAGTGAATGGGTTTCTCCTGGGGATTTTCAAGCTGTACACTTGCAAGCCATCAGTGTATGATCACCTATGACCTTGAAATCAGCCAGTTTTTACATTTAGCCTGCACTTCAACATCCCCAACATTCAGACATAGACAAACACTCATGCAGACGTCATAAAATCAGCCACAATGCTGAGCAGATAAAGTCCGGAATGGCATCCGCTTTCTCTGCTTGAGTTCATGACTTTATTGGTTTGTTCAGGGAGGTTTATGAGTCCTCGGGCATACGGCCACATGTACTGTATACTTCAATATTTACTCCAGGTACAAGGAGAGCACTGTGACCCACGGAGGAGCTGTGGATGGGAATCGGGCCGTGTCGAGGGTGGGCACAGCAGGAAGGACGTCCAGGGGCTTAGAGGGTCTTTTCACTCTTTGGCCCACTGTGAGGAGGGGTGACAGGGCTGGGCTCCGCTCTCCACTTCCTTTAGGGAAATGAAGCACATTCCTGAATCCAACCTAGAAATGCAAAGAAATAGTCACAAAGAGGAAAGGAAGAGAGAAAGGGAGGTGGACAACATATGCTCAACCAATCAAAATTCTCAGAGTTGAATGCAAGTGCCAAAAGTGATGGTATACATACATACATATATATATATATATATATATACTAACTGTCAGAAATAAACCTACCCTGTAAAACATTCAAAAAGTGAAAAAAAAAAATCAAAAGTAAAAAATTTAAAGTGTGTCAAGCCTCAGTCTCTGCAAAAGAGATGAAAGGGTTATTTATGGTGAAAGAAATGAGTTATCAGTGTTTGACACACATCACAATTTTAATGGTAAATGCATTATGAATGGTATGGTGGCAATATAACCAGACACTAATCCAGACACAACAGCATTTATGGTGGAAGGTGTTTTTTTTTCTTTTCTTGTTTTTTTTCTTCTGCTTTCTCTATTCTTCTGAAGGCACATGTGTAGGTGGATCTCACAGGAGTTAATCAAACTCTGATTTCTGAGGGATTATCCCACAAACCAATTGAATTTTCTCAGATTAACAATATTAAAACAATATCCCAGAATTTCCGGTTGACTTTAAGCATAATAAGAAATCAATCCAAAGAATATCCTCTTAATTTTCAAAGGCAGGATTGGCCCACTTTAGGCTGCTCCCATTTTTGTCATACAGGGCTATGCCGAGTCTTATTAGGAATTTTGCTGGGAAATGTTGTTTTGGTATCAGATTTACTTTTAAAAATAAACGTCTGCAGATAATGAGGATCACGTTGCTCATTTACTGTATTCACAGAGAGTCATATTTTTATTAAAGTTAGCATGTTTTGTTTTGATTTAATTAGAGTTGGTTTATGTAGTTTATCAGTTGACCTGAAAACACTCTATGGTTTTCTGACTGACTGATTAATGCAAATATGGCCTGTTTGAACAGAGAAATGAGAAACTAGGTTAATATGTCAAATGTAATGGTTTGTATCCTCAAAGATGTGCTATGTAAAAATACACTGGACAAATGTTCAAGCTTTAAGTGGAAATCAATATGAAAGGTATAGGTTTAATTGCAATTTGCCATTCACACTGAATGTGTTTGGAATGTTTGTGCTTTTGTCTTGTTTTAGCCTTTTCATTTGAACTCTGTTCCTGTTTTCTGTTCCCCTTGTTATCTCTTGAACTTACAAGTATGTCAGACACTGTAATATGCTCTGGTCCCTTCCCTGCTTACCGTGGTGATGAGATACATACATCAATGGCTGGATGTCTTAGTGATGCCTGCAGAAAAACATAGGTTTCATAGACAATTGGACAAGTTTTTGGCAGAAACCTGGCAAATTATCAAACAATTTGATAATACCTAGAATATCAAAATCAACTGTGGGCAGCAGATCCTTTTCCTATTTAATGCCTAAACTCTGGAATAGCCTACCTACCATTGTTCGGGAGGCAGACACAGTTTAAATCTAGATTAAAGACCCATCTCTTTAACCTGATTTACACATAACACACTAACACATTTCTAATATTAAAATCCGTTAAAGGATTTTTAGGCTGCATTAATTAGGTAAACCGGGAACACTTCCCATAACACCCAATGTACTTACTGCATCGTTAGAAGAATGGCATCTACGCTAATATTAGTCTGTTTCTCTCTTATTCCAGGGTCACAGTAGCCACCAGATCCAGTCTGTATCAGATCAGATGGTCACTGCAGTCATCCAGATCCAGTATGTATCCAGACCAGATGTTGGATCAGCACCTAGTAAGGACCTCTACAGCCCAGAAAGACAGCCGAGACCAGTACAGCTAGAGCCCCAGATACAGATCCCTTGTAAAGACCTTGTCTCAGATGACCACCGGGACAAGACCACAGGAACCAGATGAGTCCTCTGCACAATGTGATTTTGCTGCAGCCTGAAATTGAACTGCTTGTTTCGTCTCGCTAGGCGAGAACTGGACCCTGACTGAGCCAGTATTTTTTTTTTTTTTTGCAAGATTTTTTCCCCCCATTCTGTCACCAATGGACCAATGGAGTTTTGGTTCCTTGCTGCTGTGGCCTCTGCCTTGCTTAGTAGGGGACACAAAATGATTGCACGGATTCTATTTAAACTGAACTGAGCTGCATGATGACATCACTGAATTCAATGATGAACTGCCTTTAACTGTCATTTTGCATTATTGACACTCTTTTCCTATTTTATGTTCTTCAGTTGCTTTGACACAATCTGTTTTGTTTAAAGCGCTATATAAATTAAGTTGACTTGACTTGTTTTCACCCGTTTCTTAGTCTTGAATGTACTTAAGCCTTAGGCTGCTTAAGAAATTGCATGTTTTGTAAAAAGTTACTTATTTTTAATAAATAATTACGTAGAGAATGTAAGAAAGTATATTCTATATATAGTATGAATGTACAACCTCCGTCATGTGACCTACCAGTGTCAGTTGCGTTGCTTCACTGCCATTCACATATCCTCTCCTGTGGCCTCATGGGATAGTAAAGTATCCAGTGGATGTGCACTTCAGAATCACCAGAAAAATCACACCAGCCCATTGTGTGATGTATCGTTGACATGCTTAGTTTTGTTTTTTATGTTTTGTATGTTTTTCTATGTAATACCCACTAGATGGATTTGTTTATCTGTTGCACTGGCATCTTGAGTCTTTTGTAGTATCTTACACATCATGGCATTATGAAAACTAAATTTAAAATAAGTTTAGTGTTCAAAAAATGCTGCTCTGGACCTTTCGTTTTTCAATCCACTTCCCTCTGTCTAATATTTTTAAATGCCTTATGCCCTATTGCTTGGCAATCATGTCAATAGGAATCCACACATTGGGAAGTTTTGTCAAGTTGGTCAAAACAATTTGCAGCGCTGACCGACAGAAAGCCGACTTCTGTGTAATTAGAGATTCATACATTGCTACACTAATGCTACACATTGCTACACACATTTTCCTGCAATATGACTGCACGTTTAGGCTGTATTTTGACTACTGTTTCTGAAGAACAGATGTGTGGTGGTTGGACTTGGGGGTGGGTAGGGGGTGTTCAGTAGAACATATTGCATATTGCTGTAGAACATCTGCAAATGGGTCATTATTGTGCAAGAGCAGACACTGGAGGTCTTAATGCTGGAGTCTGAACCAAAAACCACACAGAAATATGGGAGAGCTGGGATCATATTTTCCTTCTCAAAAAACAGACGTATCCTTAAGTTCTGAAAGACAGGCTTTAATAGTGACAACTATGGCAAATCAATGATACATATTTAAACCCAAAACCAACTTCAGTTTGATGACAGTCTTCGATCGACTGGCTTTTAGTGGTCTCGCTGTTTACACCACACCATTAGAGATGACAAGATTGACTATAACTCTCTGCATGTTTTTTTTCTTTCTTTTTTTTTTCAATGGCATAACAGTGACATTAGTTCTCCTCCAATAAATGTAAACTGAGTTCAATTAGTTGCAGTTGTTGTGAGTTCATGTCTCCCATGGTTCTGTCTCCACCAGAGGAGAACAGTCGGAGGCTTTGAAGGCAGGTTTTCCTGTTCTGTCTGATCTATTTGGGTCTGGGGTTTATCTGATCATCAGATGGATGTAGCAAGCTGAAAGACGCTCTCACATACCCGAGGCCGATATAGGGAAAGAACCTCTCAGCTGAAGTCCTTCTCTGTTTGATTAAAGCCAGAAAAGTGAAAACACAATGAAATTATAAATAAGAATGGATAGGAATGTTCATCTGATTTAAATGTTCATCAGAGTACCCGGAATATCTTATGACACGGGAAGGCAGCTCTGCTCCTGGAGAGCTACCAATCAGCTATAACCCTAATCAAACACAACATCTACAGACCCAAACAGATCATCTGTCTCTTTTGACATTAAAATATGCTGTTTCAGGCAAAACGCGAACGAGACGGGAGAGAAAACCTCCCTAATCGTGTGCCGATGATGTGTTCCAGATCATTTCTGTGTGATTCTGACTACATGAGACAGGACACAGGTGTCCGCCAGTGTGTAGGCTACGTGTGTTAAATTGAAACACACCATCCTTACGCCATCATTATTCACAGATTCCAAACATGCTTCATCTCATTACTGGAAACTGGGACTTGTTCTGTCCATGACGGTAACAGACACAGTAAAGAGATAGATTTGAACCTCCTCACAATTACCACTAATGTAGAATGAATGAGGACTCTGACCAGCTGGATAAAAGTCATGTCATTCCCCACAAGGAAGCAACATCTCCTGACTGACATTTTGCAACAAACAAAGCAAGCTGAAGAAATATTGAAAAACAGCTGAGCACTGGGAAAAATGTAAGGCAACATATAAACAAACCCCGAAATATATAATAAAAAAAAGTTCCAGGCTAAAACAAACCATATGTGCTTGGCTCAGTTTAGACTCATTTTTACTTATGGCTTTCAAGGCTCTAATAAATTTGAAAAACAGCTCAAATAAACTGAACAGTAATGAGACATTGCCTTATTTCATGTTGCAATGAGTATCATACATAGGATGCTTAACTTACATCTATTCCAGTTGCAGAGAAGGTTGTGTGTGGATTCATTGATTGTTAGCTTTAGCAACATCCAGCACTGATGTTGTTTGTCGTGTCTTAGAATGTATCATAACATGAAATCCTGATGCTTACCTTAATTTTGCTCCTGGATTAACATCCTTGTTAAAGATTATTCCTATCATCCATCCAGACTTTAGGCTTAGTTAAGTAAAATGCAACTGCTCACAGGCTTTTCTTTCAGAGCTTTGGAGATTTAAAGGGATAGTTCACCTAAAAATAAACATTGTAAAAGATTAATGTATAGTATGTATATATATTAGTACAATTAATTTCAATGTAATGAAAATGTATTTTGATATTTAATTGAAATTTAATTTAATTTACATTGAGTAAATTTGAAAATTATATACACTGCACAAAAGAAACATATTAATTAATTAAATATAAATAAATAAATAATTTAATTATATAGACAAACTAACTAATAGGGCAATTATAGTTTAATTTTCACAAATTTGTTTACATCAGATCAATAATTTACTAATGTAATACATTATTAGTAGTGTATTTTAATTGATGTATTTATCCATTTGTCTTGTTTATGTGTGTCCTACTGATGTGTCCTCTTATTTAAATGAACATTTAATTTAAATATAATTACTTAAACGACTTAAAGTATGTAATTGTAATTCTATAATTTAATTAAAAAATGTTTATTTAATTTACATTATGAATTTCAGAATATGAACATGTAAGACAGATTGGCGAGCTACTGCAGTGTGGACGATCTACGCATTAGCATGAGAAGTTTCCACAGAGTTCTGGATTTATCAGAAGGAACACATGTGGATGGTATTACAGGTCAGATGATCTGAACTCCTCACTTACACTCACATTACGTTCTTTCCTCCTTCCTCATCTGCTGTTATTCTATCACTCCTTGTTTGCTCTTTCTCTCGCCCTCTGAGACCTGCTGCATTGCTCTCCTGGCCTCTCGCTCACATTATCTCTTGTGAAGTTACCACCCAGATTTATCTGTCTGTCACCTTTTTCATCATCATACACTCTCTTTCACATAAAAAAAAAAAAAAAAAAAAACCTTGTGAACCTGTAACAAATCTTTTCTATGTTTTTAATTATTTAATTTATATTATTTAAAAGCTTTTCTGTCTTCATAACAAAACTTCAATTCTCATGATTTATTGTGCTTTCATGTAAATACAGATAACTGCTTCTCATCATTACACTGCTCATAATTCGTCATATACAGTAGAGTCTTTCCACATTCAGGCCGTATTCATTACCTCAAGTGTTTATATTGCCTTTTGGCCAAACAGACTGATGATTGATACCCTTAGAATCTATTATAAGTAATGTGCTGTGCACTTTTTGTCTGAAATGTCTGATTAGGTTTAGTTTCTCACTTAGATAAAGCTAAAACCTGTGATTTACAAGCTCACTCTCCCACACTGGCATCAGATTGCGTCTCAATGTGTTTACTTTCTCAAAATGAACGGCCAAATATGTAAAGGTTTTAGCATGCATGCATTGATCTGTTGTTGGCTAGGGGAAAAATGATATGAGAGCTTTTAGCACACGTCATTTTATCTTGTCATGTCTAGTTAGGACACTGTCAGAACCAATGCATGTTTTGTTTCCTGTGAATCCCTGTTGTCTCTACAACACCATCCAACTGATGTAATGGTTCAGTGAAGAGCTATCAATCTGGATTTCAGCAAGTGACTCACTGATGTTTTACAGATTATTCTCCATTTCTCTCTCTTTCTCTGTATGGTTCAAGCTGGCCAAAGTTGATCTCATTGTTCTGGCTGGATTTCGACAGGAATAAATCAAACACATGGCATTTGAATGGAAATAGCTGCAGAGCAGCTAAATTCTCTGTCAAACCATTTTCAGTAAGGTTTCGATTCTGGTGTTAATTTTATTGAGTAAAATGATGGATGAAACGGATCAGTAACAGCAGATCAGTTTACAAGAACTGTAGTCCCACTGGACCAAAACCATCCCATCATTCCTGGTGATTATTTGAAAGCTTATGAGTGTGTAGTGCAGATTCATTAAAGATTGCTACATATGGTATTGGTCACAAAGCAATGAAAATTGCTGAATCATCCGGCATTGTTCACTATTCAACTCTGAAGTTTGTTGACCAGTTACCAGATGTGCACGAAGGTGTAAGTCACTGACCGAATCCTAATTCAATAATACATCCTAAATACTACAAGCATTTAAATGAGTACTACTACTGTAGTATGAGTAATACTATCAGTGTTAATACTGGGAAGAGTACATCCCAAATTATAGAGGAAGTAGAAAATAGCCACTGCAGATGCCAAATGGATACTTTCTTGGCTGATTTTTGTAAAAAAAAATTTGATCCTGACTGGTATGTATCCTTTAAATGTACTTCCTTAAATGCAATTTAACTTGAAGCTCCTATCAGTGTTATTTTAGTAGTTTTAATATACTATTATTGTATTTATTAATCATTTGAATTAACCTTTATTTTAATATTTTCTGTTTTAATTTGTTTTTGTAAATTTACCTGCTTCTGTCACTTTTATATTTTTTTTATATTTCTATTTAGCTTTTATTTTTGCTTCTATTTTGCTTTTATTTCAATTGCCCAAGTAAGTTTTAGTTTTAATTAACGTTAATAACATTGGTTTTATTGTGCTACCTTCATTTACATTTAATTCAAATTGAGGAATTGAATTAGAATTTTGAAAGCAATCTCAATTCTATTCTCAGTCCTGATGATATTACATTTTGATTTCAACTTTGTAATATTTTTTCCAAAATTAACTCATTCAACTGAAATGAGGGTTGATTGGCACTTTGGGTGTGCGTGATACTATTAAACACTGCTAAACCTTTCCAGTCTTGTTTAGAAGCTTCTCGAAGTTAGTTAGTTAGTAGAAATTAGAGGTCAGGGTCAGATTTCAGTTCAGATAAATTGATTTATTTTACTAGATATTGTGGTAGTGCCATCAGTGTGGTGCCTCAGACTCTTGGGCGTGGCTCAGAATCACATTATTGGATCTCATGCTATTAAATAGATTTTCATAATACATGACAATGGTTGCAAAAGCTTAAGACCACACAAGTAAAATATTTGCTTGAATATTTAGATGTATTGCAGACCCTGATCTTGAAAGTGCATGATCAGAGTCGTTTCCAGTAAACAACGAACTTGGAGCTTGAATTGTGAACTTGACCTTTACGGCATTTGTCACTGTTAACAGCTGCACTTATCAACAGAGGAGAACATCATCCGACGGCTTTATGATGCTGTCTGCAGGATATTCTGTACGTCAGAGTGCGATTTGTGAAGTCTGGTGGCTATGGGCGCCACGTTTCTCCAACTTGCGTCTACAAACATCTGCTTCTCATCTCATTGTCATCGCACTCACGCAAACACAAGAGTCGGTCCTTCTCCAAACCTCGCTGCTCTCATACGCAGCTCTACGTTTGTTTGCCTCATTCCTCGTGATTCATAAGAAAGCCATGTCCCATTATCAGTGCTTTTACAAAGTGTTTTTAGTCATTTCAGCTCAAGTAGCTCAGTGCTTTGCTAAAACATTGTTAGCGCATTGCTAATATCTTGCATGGTTGCTTTTTTTCCTCATCATATTTTTGTAAACAGTATTAATCACCCGGAAATCTTCTGAAGCCATATAACAACTTGTGAGTAACAGGGTGAATGGTAATTTATTCACTATAGTCTCCCCCTCCAGTTTTCTGTGATCACTAAATAAACTGAACAGAGAATTATAATGTCTTGATTGGAAACAAAACATTTAGACTGCATTGAATCATTGTGAGACCTGACTTAGATTGATTTATTATAATGGCTTAGATTTTTGGTTTGGATCCTTAAACAAAGTCCTTGAATGCTTCAGAAGAAGACATAGGCTAAGTCACATGCATTCATTATTATACTTTACTGGTCTGTCATTTAATTGACAATTTAAGTCTACACATTGGTCTCCAAACTCTCCCTCTAGCTTCTTTTTCTTTATCTCTCACTTAGCCGTATTTCTTCCAGACACTCCACATGGCAGG
Organism: Carassius auratus; assembly: GCF_003368295.1. Taxonomy (NCBI): domain Eukaryota; kingdom Metazoa; phylum Chordata; class Actinopteri; order Cypriniformes; family Cyprinidae; genus Carassius; species Carassius auratus. Next base: position 11,935,887 of record NC_039287.1, on the reverse strand, counting down.
CTTCAGAGTTTAGACACGGTTGTGTGATGCCAAAAGTCAGGATTCGGGGCGGAGGTCGAAAGACCCCAGGTTACAGGGGGATATGGAGGATGAAAGACAGAGAATGTTTTACTGTCTTCTTCACAGCTGTCATAAATCTATGTGCAAGAAGAACGCGTTCTAGCTCTTCATCTCTCTTTGTTTTTCTGTGGTGAAGCAAGTGGTGTCCATATGTTCATCGGTAGCTCTGTGTTTGGGAATTGTAAGAAATGTGTTATATTAATAGTGTAGTTTAGGTTCTGAATCATCTCAGAACGCCACCGTTCCCATTGAGATCCTACTGTACCATTTTGATCATCTCTTTCTGATGGTCTCAACAGTCTGATGTCACTTCCAAAATTATTACTATAGAGTGTTGTGCAATAATGCATGATTTCACTGCCTGAGGGAACATGTGCTTTGCCCTGCAGCTATAGAAACATCTACAGTTTTACATTCTTGTGGACATATGGCACTAGAATGCTACTTCCAGATGTGAAAACTTCACTCTTTACTACACTGTTGACCAAAAACTGAGTCAAAATTCCTCTGTTATACAAGCTCCTCAGTAATTTCCGGACCATTTTGCTACATAATATGAATCCAGTCACTCCCATCAAGCCTACTATGTGGTAAAGCATCAAACAATGTTCAAACATTTGGTCAAATGTGCTGTTTTCTGTGTTTCCAGGCCTTGTTGGCTCCACTGCATCTAAACAGTAAATATAGCCTGGTTTCTGCTGAAACCGAGGTCTATTGCTGAGAAATGTGTATTGATAAAGATTTCTCTCCATGATAGTCAGACCGTGAGGTTCAGTGGCTGCAACTGGTTATCCAGAGTCTGTTTGAATTGACCTTTCCAATACCAAACCCTGATTTCAGGTGGTGTCCATCCATAGACAAGGCCCGACAATCATATCAAGTGCATGGCACTCATTCAAGTCTACTGTGACACTTGAATTGGAGCCAATGGGGCAGGTAGTATCCTTCAGGCCTGTTGTGAGAGATGTGATTTAGTGTAAAGGTTAAGGAGATGGGTAAGAGGGAGGCAAAGCATGAGAGAGGTGTGCAGCATAGAAGTTTGAAAAGTGGATGGAAAGCATGCAGGCTAAGGTTGAATGTTAAGGTCTGTGAATGGTCTAGGTATCATGGTAGAGAAGAGAGAATATTTTGCTAGAAAGATATGAGCTTGGAATCTAACCAAGATCTCGGAAGCTGAGCAGGGTTTGGCTTGGTTTGTTATATGATGGGGGACAGCATGGTGGTTCAGTGGGTGTCACTTTCAAATCACAGCAAATACTTTGCCAGGAGGCCTTTCTGTGTGGAGTCTGCATGTGCTTCCCGTTTCCCCCCATAATCCAAGACAGGATAGGTGAGTTGGAAAGTGTGGAGGTTAAGGCCAGGTTATTTGCCTGTAGGTGTGAGAATGAGTATGAATGTGCAAGTGTGTGTCATCTCTGTGATGGACTGGCCATCCGTACATGGCAGGGCTTGGCAACTCTGGGCCTAGTCTCATGTTGCCAGACCTTTAGACAGACGGCACACAGAAGGTCTGTGAACCATGGCTGCTTTGAATGGCCAAGGACCACTCAAGAGTCCATATGACTGATAGGTGAAGCAGTCGTTTTGTGCTATGTCATGTTTAGGGGCGTGGAAACCTCCCAACAAAAACAGACCGGTGTGTAAAACTCTTGGACATAGAGTCTATGCCACAAACTTTATATATTTCACATACCAAATTCAGCATTTTGTTGATCCTGATAAGCGCTCATTGTTACAGTTGTAAACACAACAGGTTTATCCTTCCATGGGGGAGATTGGCGTCACAGCATCTTTGGTTCCAGATAGAACATTACAGTACACTAATTCACCCAGAAATCCTGTAGAATTCGCCTGATGCCATATGCATCAGACATTCAGCCAATGGTCAATGGGCATTATGTCTGAGGCTGAGAGTACTCTGACCATTGAGATTCACTTTTGTGCACCTCCAAACCTGATCAAACTTTCCAGTCTGCAGCTTTCTAATAATCCTGAAGACATGATTAGCTTTGTCAGGTGTGTTTGATTAGGTTTGGTGTAAAGATCTGCAGGAAAGTGGATTTTGAAGGCCAGAGTTGCTGAGCCCTGTTCCAGGGTGTTTTAAGGTCAGTCCACGACCCTTTGCATACAAAAAATGTCAGCTTCAGTCCTTGGCGACCAGTGCCCTGCAGCAATTTAAACCACCTGTCTGTAATTTACAAGAAAAACTAAGCATCTTGATTAACTTTGTTTGGGGTGTGTTTAGTTAGGGTTAGAGCTAAACTCACCAGGACAATGATCCTGCAGGACTGGAGTTGAAGAGCTCTGTAGTAGAGTGATGGTGTCAGATGATGAATCCTTTTGCACATTGATATACAGTTGCCCCAAAACACATATGGGAACTTTATCCACACTTGTCTGTATGTCTTTACTTTCCCATGAAACACAGTCATAGACACACAGCTTTTGCCTTATTTACGGATGATATCTATGAGTTTATAATGTGAAACAAAATGTTTTGCTTGGAAAGAGCATTTGAGCTATCTTTCTTTGAAATAAATGACACTTGATTCAAATAGTTTCAATTAGTTTTAATGATTATTTTTTGTTTGTTTTCAAGTGTGACTAAAGTCTCCATTTACCATATATGATAGTGTAAAAAAAATGACAACTAATTTAGACAAATGCCCCAAAAATGTCTCTTTTTCTCTACGTGTAACGTGTAACGTTAAACTAAGTTTAAGAAGTGCCTTCATTTTTGATGTTTCTGTATAGCATAGGGTTACCAAACCGGGTCAAAATTGTTTTTTTTCCCAGGACACGTCCTGGCCAGGATTTCTAATTGCCTAAAATATCCAGGGTTTGGCTTTGGTTTCCTGTTTTCATACTTAATGAAGGTAATGATTGTTTGACCAATAACATGCAAACATTGTTCGTAATCCACCAATCGTGGTGTGTGAGAAATTGGGATCAACAGAGAATGGTCAAAGTGATGCAAATACGTGTACATATTAGTGTTGGACTTGAATACAGCACTGAGCATACCGATCACTGACACATAACACACACACACACACACGCATGCATATTTGACATGTCCCCTTTAAGAGCTAGAGAGTTTTGTTGAGGCGTAGTTAAGACGCAAAAAGTGTGAAAATAATAAATATACAACTGTTCTGGTCTGAAGCAACTATCTTGACTGTCTTGTCACTCTCTTTAATCTATTTTGTGAATGACCGTATATGCCACATGCACTGTAGTATGTTTTATATTAAACATTTCATTTTCAAACTAGATAGTAAAGTTTGTTTTCAAACTTTAAGTTGGCTTGAAAAAGCCTGGCCAGAAAGTTAGAAAAATGTAGAAAGTTTGAAAAGCTTAAAAAGTTTTAAAAATGTAAAAGTTTGAAAAGTTAAGAAGTTTAAAAAAGAAAGTGATTAACATATTACTAGCATTATAAGCAAGTGACTACCATGTCGTTAGCATGATTAGCAAAGTTGTTAACATGTTTCTAGCATGTTGAGAGCATGATTTTAGCATGATTAGCATTTTGCTAGCATGTTTCTAGCATGTGACTAGCATGTTTCTAGCATGATTAGCATGTTGCTAGCATTTCGCTAACATTTTGCTAGCATGATTAGCATGTTGCTAGCATGTTTGTAGCATGATTAGCATGTTGCTAACATGTTTCTAGCATGATTAGCATGTGGCTAGCATGTTGTTAGCATGTTTCGAGCATGATTAGCATGTTGCTAGTATGTCGCTAACATTTTGCTAGCATGATTAGCATGTTGCTAGCATGTTTGTAGCATGATTAGCATGTTGTTAACATTTTAGTAGCATGATTAGCATGTGGCTAACATGTCTCTAGCATGATTTTCATGTTGCTAGCATTTTATTAACATGATTAGCAAGTGACTAGCATGTCGTTAGCATGTTTGTAGCATGATTAGCATTTTGCTAGCATTTTGCTAGCATGATTAGCATGTTGCTAGCATTCCACTAGCATGTTTGTAGAATGATTAGCATGTTGTTAACATTTCGCTAGCATTTTGTTAGCATGATTAGCATGTTGCTAATATGTTTGTAGCATGATTAGCATGTTGCTAGCATGTCGCTAGCATGTTTGTAGCATTATTAGCATTTTGCTAACATGTTTCTAGTATGATTAGCATGTTGCTAGCATGTTGCTAGCATTTTTGTAGCATGATTAGCATGTTGTTAGCATGTAACTAACATTTTGCTAGCATGATTAGCATGTTGCTAGCATGTTTCTAGCATGATTAGCATGTGGCTAGCATGTTGTTAGCATGTTTCTAGCATGATTAGCATGTTTCTAGCATGTCGCTAACATTTTGCTAGCATGATTAGCATGTTGCTAGCATGTTTGTAGCATGATTAGCATGTTGCTAACATGTTTCTAGCATGATTAACATGTGGCTAGCATGTCTCTAGCATGTTGTTAGCATGTTTCTAGCATGATTAGCATGTTGCTAGCATGTTTGTAGCATGATTAGCATGTTGTTAACATTTTAGTAGCATGATTAGCATGTGGCTAGCATGTCTCTAGCATGTTGTTAGCATGTTTCTAGCATGATTAGCATATTGTTAGCATGTCGCTAACATTTTGCTAGCATGATTAGCATGTTGCTACCATGTTTGTAGCATGATTAGCATGTTGCTAACATGTTTCTAGCATGATTAGCATGTGGCTAGCATGTCTCTAGCATCTTGTTAGCATGTTTCTAGCATGATTAGCATGTTGCTAACATGTCGCTAACATTTTGCTAGCATGATTAGCGTGTTGCTGGCATGTTTGTAGCATGATTAGCATGTTGTTAACATTTTAGTAGCATGATTAGCATGTGGCTAGCATGTCTCTAGCATGTTGTTAGCATGTTTCTAGCATGATTAGCATGTTGCTAGCATGTCGCTAACATTTTGCTAGCATGATTAGCATGTTGCTAGCATGTTTGTAGCATGATTAGCATGTTGCTAACATGTTTCTAGCATGATTAGCATGTGGCTAGCATGTTTGTAGCATGATTAGCATGTTGCTAACATGTTTCTAGCATGATTAGCATCGATAATCGAGCTAAAACGAGTTGATTCAGTTAGAAACCAGCTAAGACCAGCTTGACAGTGGCCAAAACCACTTTAAACCATGTTAGAAGTATGTTTCTAGTCTGATTAGCAAGTTACTAGCATGTTATTAACATGTTTCTATGATAATCTAGTTAAAACCAGTTGATTCAGTAAAGAAAACCACCTAAAACCAGCTAAGACCAGCTAAAGCCAGCTTGACAGTGGCCAAAACCACTTTAAACCATGTTAGAAGTATGTTTCTAGTCTGATTATCAAGTTACTAACATGTTGTTAACATGTTTCTATGATAATCTAGCTAAAACCAGTTGATTCAGTAAAGAAAACCACCTAAAACCAGCTAAGACCAGCTAAAGCCAGCTTGACAGTGGCCAAAACCACTTTAAACCATGTTAGAAGTATGTTTCTAGTCTGATTAGCAAGTTACTAGCATGTTGTTAACATGTTTCTATGATAATCTAGCTAAAACCAGTTGATTCAGTAAAGAAAACCACCTAAAACCAGCTAAGACCAGCTAAAGCCAGCTTGACAGTGGCCAAAACCACTTTAAACCATGTTAGAAGTATGTTTCTAGACTGATTAGCAAATTACTAACATGTTGTTAATATGTTTTTATGATAATCTAGCTAAAACCAGTTGATTCATTAAAGAAAACCACCTTAAACCAGCTAAGACCAGCTAAAGCCAGCTTGACAGTGGCCAAAACCACTTTAAACCATGTTAGAAGTATGTTTCTAGTCTGATTAGCAAGTTACTAACATGGTATTAACATGTTTCTATGATAATCTAGCTAAAACCAGTTGATTCAGTAAAGAAAACCACCTAAAACCAGCTAAGACCAGCTAAGGCCAGCGTGACAGTGGCCAAAACCACTTTAAAACTTGTTAGAAGTATGTTTCTAGTCTGATTAGTGAGTAACTAGCATGTTGTTAGCATGTTTCTATGCGAATCTGGCAAAAACCAGCTAAAAACAGTGGATTCAGTAAAAACCAGCTAAAACCCAGCTAAGACCAGCGTGAGAGTGGTCAAAACCACTTAAAAACCAGTTTGGGAGACTAGCCAAAACAACTGATCAGCTTAGGCTGGTTTTAGCTGTATTCTCAGTAGAGAGTTTTTAAGGTTTGCCCTGGTAGTAGACAGCTTAAATATATTATAAGCCTTATTTTTCAAAAGTTTGTACCCCCGCAATGAAAGTCTATGGGATTTAAGGTGGTTTTGGTAGTCTGGTTTACGAAAACCATAAGCAGAATCAGTTAGAAAAGATATAGCAACCCGAGTCAGACCAGTCTGAAGGTCTGACCCGAGTTTGGTGGTTCTAGCTTGAAAGCTCTAGGAGGAGATAGTGTTTAAAATTTGGCTCAGAAGAATAATAATAATAACTAGAATTAAAAGTTAGTGAACTAACTTTGATGTTGGCTTGGCCATCTTGGCCATGGGGCAAAAGAGCCACAGTACTTGTGTGCCCAACATTCTTGAGTTGCCCCGCTGCAAAAAAATAAAATAAAATAATACCATAAAAAATACACCTGCAACAGTCTTTTTCCATGGTCCCTTGCTGTTTTCTTTTTTAATAAAAAGCCTAGGCTATGATAACAGCTACGACAGGGTTGTCTAGCTGAATGCGAAATAAGTCATGCAAAAACCATAATCTCCTAAATACCATTCAATTTAATGTTATTTTAATAGTACTGACAACATATTTTAAGTTATCACACTACTGAAAAATTAAAGAAGGGACAGTATATATAGTATACTTCGGTGAGTCAAGAGCTAAACAAAAAGTCCTGTTTCATTACAAAATACTGTAACTTTTATAAACGTTATGCTATCACCACAAAATTTTAATTAATATTTATTAAAAAATAAATATTTCATAAAACTGAAACTTAAATATATTATTTCTATAGGCTATACAAAACAGAAAAGAAAAAAGACTAAATAATAAGGCTGAATAAGCTGATCTATAGCATGTTAAATGGTGGTTGCCTGTCTATGAATGGTACACCCCTCTAAGCACACAGAAGTGGTTTGACCCAAGTCCTCAGCAGCCAATGACACTGACCTGTTCAAACTGATTTTTAAGGCATACTTCACGTGTATTTCACGTGTATTTAACGTGTATTTAAAACGTGAAATATAGCTGATTTTTCATGAGTAAACAACGCGTATTTAACGTGTATTTGATCCTCTTGGCCTTCCATACACATTAGAAGGGAGACGTGAAAAAAGGACATCGCGTACTTTATCACAGAATATTTGTTCGGCAGCACTTGTTTAGTTTAAAAGTAGACATGTCAAACTTTCTATAGATATATCTCTCATGTCTCTTCGTTGAGTATTCATGGAGTTACAGTTCATTTTAATGACGTGTTTGTAAATGAAGATCAGCGCAGACAAGGTTGAAGACAGCACACCTTGTTTGTTATCTTTATTTTATAAGTGCACAAAGTTTTGTTGTTATTGTGTTTGTATCCCAAAAAAAGTAGACCCTTTACAGATTCGATTGATGTATTGCTCTTATCTGTACGTTTAAAACTGAAAATGTAATTTAAGTAATTGTCAGGGTTATCAGCAGAAAATGACTCAAAACGCGTATATGCGTTAATCGACTCCAGAGTTAAAAGGCTGTCGTGACTTTTTTCCTTCCAGTAGCCTATTCATAAGCTGTATCGCGCTGTCAAATTATATGTCATTTTGCACACATAAACATCTCAAAAACACCTGAATTCTGCTCTTGTTGTGTTCTAATGGGTGGATTAGTGCTGTGATATTATTTTTGGAATCTCTTAAAAAATGCTGATGAAGTGCTCATTTCTCTCTCGTCTTTCTCTCTGTTCTTTGGTCAGAGACATAATTTATTAATGAGATATCTGACCCGGTAATAATAACATATGTTGATTTGGCTTGTCAGAGTGAATGAAATGTGTAGCCTATTTATTTGTCTGATCTCGCCCCAAACGCGGCTGTCATGTGACTTTTTTTTCCCTTCGCGATGTCAAATATTGCATTTTGCACACATACACGGATCAAAAACCCCTGGATTTTTCTAATTGGTGGATTGTGTGCATTCGCAGGAATATTTATTTTAAGAAGCTCTTAAAAAATATAGATAAATGACTTTACCATGTTGTGACGATGGATAACAATTGATGTGAGGTTCAGCCTGACAGATAAAATCTCACAATCACATATAAACACTCATTTTCATGTGTATAATATAGTGTTCTAATTGTTTTGTGCCGTTTCGCTGCAGTGTTTTAATGTGACAGGCTGTAAATTCTCTTCAAGTGTTCAGAGAAATACATGGCGAGCTCGCGGGCAGTCGCGCTGCTGCGAATATATCATGTTATTACTTTAAACAGTTCAGAAACATCTGATTTTAGCTCTTGGTGTGTTCTAACGTGTGGATTGCGTGCAATCGCCGATATAATTTAATTATAAAAGGTCTTAAATAAGAATAAATTCGCTCGTTGTGAGCTCCGTGGAGACAGCATGAGCTGAGCAGCCGTGATTCTTCTCTCGTCTGACAGCTCTCTGCCCAGAAATCAAGTATTCATAAGCTGTATCACGTTGTCAAATTATATTTCATTTTGCACACATAAACAGTTCAAAAACACCTGAATTCTGCTCGTGTTGTGTTCTAATGGGTGGATTAGTGCAATTCGCTGTGATATTATTTTTGGAAGCGCTTAAAAATGCGGATGAAGCGCTCATTTCTCTCTCGTCTTTCTCGCTGTTCTTTGGCCAGAGACATAATTTATAAATGAGACCTGACCCGGTAATAATAACATATGTTGGTTTAGCTTGTCAGTTTATATAGCTAGCCTATTTATTTGTCCGATCTCGCCCCGAAACGCGGCTGTCATGTGGACTTCAAGTGTTCAGAGAAATACATCGCGGGCTCGCGGACATTTGGCTGCCGCGAATATATCATGTTATTACTTTAAACAGTTCAGAAACATCTGAATTTAGCTCTTGGTGTGTTCTAACGTGTGGATTGCGTGCAATCGCCGTTTTAAAAGGTCTTAAATTAGAATGAATTCGCTCGTTGTGAGCTCCGTGGAGACAGACTGAGCTGAGCAGCATTGATTCTTCTCTCGTCTTTCTAACTGCTCTCTGCCCAGAAATAAATTATTAATGAGCCCTGACCCCTGTAATAATCAGATATGTTGGTTTAGCTTGTCAGTTTGAGGGAAATTGTATTATTTACTTGGTATTTTTAACCGGTTTAAAAGTGAAACGAAACCTGACTCCTCCCTTTAATCTCGGTTATTGCAACTAGGGGCGCAATTTTTCTCAGATAATGTAAGTCTATGGGTAATGTAATTTGACATTTAAAAATTAATTAAAAAAAAACTTTAAGTCTGATCAGTCTGAAAAGATATAGCAACCAGCACCGCTCTATCCCACAGGTTTCTGCCAAGTTTGGGGCTTGTGGCTTTAAAGCCCTAGGAGGAGTAGCGTACAGAATTTCTGTCAGAAAAATAATAATAAGAAAAAAAAGAAGAAGTTTAAATAGCATAACAGTATGTTGGCTTGTTGCCAAGCCAACATAACTAGAATTAAAAGTTAGTGAACTAACTTTGATGTTGGCTTGGCCATCTTGGCCATGGAGCAAAAGAGCCAAAGTACTTGTGTGCCCAACATTGAGTTGCCCCGCTGCAAAATTAATACACATAATAATGCCATAAAAAAATACACCTGCAACAGTCTTTTTCCATGCTCCCTTGCTGTTTTTCTTTTTTTAATAAAAAGCCTGGGCTATGATAACAGCTATGACAGGGTTGTCTAGCTGGATGTGAAATAAGTCTTGCCTATTTTTCTCGTGTATGTATTTCACAGTCCTGCCACCGTTGCGTTGTGGGCAACGACACACAAGATTACTGAAACAATGCATTTTAAATCAAAGAGATCATAAGGGGTCCAAGCACAATGGTTTGTATAGATGATGCAGTTACACACTGTTTAAAATTGTTTAATTTGTACTGTATGTTCATTCTATTTATTTATTTGTGCTATTTACATAATGTTTACTTTTTTTAAGTTTGTTTTTGTTAATGTAAAATAGCACTGCATAGTCTTCACTGTAAGATAAAATACACAATCAAACCAAAATGTATTCAGACACCTTCAACATTTCTCACATAATCACAGTTTATTTGCTGTAGTTTAGAAACTGGTAATAATATATGACAATAACTCAGAACAAATTCATCTTGATAATTTCGGATAACTTTGATAAAAAGATATGTAATGGAATCAACCAAAACTTCAGACTGTCAGTATGACAATATTTACACAACTATCAATACTTTGTTGAACAGTTACCAAGCAAGAAATGCTTAATTTGGTTCAGTCTGTGGTGTGAAAAGGTTGCATTAACAATTAAAGAAAGAAACACTTAAGCAAAACATGGGCAGGTCCTTAATTATTATTTTTTTAAATCAATTTCACTGGTAGCCTACTGTATGAAGAATTAGTGGGTATAATATTTCACAGATCACTATTTTGCCATACTCACTTACATAAATGAACTAGTGGCCTGCACCCACTAGTAAAACAATTCTATCTTATTTTTGGATTGACTTTGGATAAATTCTTGTACTACAAGGTAATTCAGTCAAGAGCAGTGAGTGATTTACTTTCATTTTCATACATTAAAGACTCTGACAGCAGAGCTAGTAAATTAGGCGCGGTCCCTTTAAGAGACAAACGCATCCATTATGATGATACACATCCGATTTTTTTTTTGCAAATCTTTACTTTCACTTAAGACATAACCACATACTTATTCGAACACACTTTCCAACACGGGTATTTCGACATATTTTGTATGTATTTGTTGTCGGTACAAAAGCAAGAAGACTTTGAGACGCGTCTCTGCTTGCTCCCTGAACAACACCGCGCTGCTGAATTGAGCTCTTTTGCTTTTCGCTCTTTTTTCTGTTTATTTAAACTGCGATTTGAATTTGTTCGTTCAGGTCCAGGAGGAAGTGAACGTCCTGAACGACAGCTCTCTTCAGTGTTGCTGTCCCTGTCCGCGATACGCGCGGCTCTCTCTCGTGCACACGCCCCATCAGCTGCTCAGTTCAGTTTCCCGCAGCGCGGGGCTGAAGCCAACTTGATGTGTTGAATGCTCGGAGCACGTTATAAAACGTATTCTTAAAATACACATTTCTGTTTTAATAAATGGTCATATTAAATCATAGCATAACACATAAGTAGGTACAAAAATAATCAGTGATGCATGCGACCCTTTTGGTCTCAGTGTAGCTCCCTGCTTTACCATGTTATGCAACGCTGAGCAATTGCTGCGACGTTTAGCCTGACAGAGAAATCTCACAAGCACATATAAACACTCATTTTCATATGTGTAATATATTCTTCTAATTGTTTTGTGCCGTTTCGCTGCAGTGTTTTAATGTGAAAGGCTGTAAATGTGTACTTCAAGTGTTCAGACAAATACATCGCGAGCTCATCTGTGACGTTCAGCATGATGATTCAGTTAGAAACCAGCTAAGACCAGCGTGACAGTGGCCAAAACTACTTTAAAACCATATAATATATTATTCTAATTGTTTTGTGCCGTTTCGCTGCAGTGTTTTAATGTGAAAGGCTGTAAATTCTCTGTGGACTTCAAGTGTTCAGAGAAATACATCGCCAGCTCGCGAGCAGTTGGCTGCCGCGAATATATAATGTTATTACTTTAAACAGTTCAGAAACATCTGAATTTAGCTCTTGGTGTGTTCTAACGTGTGGATTGCGTGTAATCGCGTTTTTAAAAGGTCTTAAATAAGAATGAATTCGCTAGTACTCGGCTCCGTGTAGACAGCCTGGGCTGAGCAACAGTATTTTTAACCAGTTTAAAAGTGAAACGAAACCCGACTCCGCCCCTAAATGTCATTGCAACTGTAGGGGCGCAATTTTTCTCAGACAATGTAAGTCTATGGGTAATGAATTTTGACATTTAAAAATTAATAAAAAAAAACTTTAAGTCTGATCACTCTGAAAAGATATAGCACACACCACCGCTCTATCCCGCAGGTGTCTGCCGAGTTTGGGGCTTGTGGCTTTAAAGCCCTAGGAGGAGTAGCGTACAGAATTTCTGTCAGAAAAATAATAATAAGAAAAAAAAGAAGAAGTTTAAATAGCATAACAGTATGTTGGCTTGTTGCCAAGCCAACATAATAATAATAAGATTAAATAGTAGATCAGTAAGTTGGCTTTTTCAAGCCAACTTAATGAAAAAATGGCAACGTGATCGTTTTATAAAGTATGCATTCATATGTGTTAAGGGCTAGATTTTCGCTGCAGCAAACAGCTGTGGTGTGATGAGCAGTGAACGCAGCAAACATTACAGTAGATGTGAAACCGATCGCTCCCCTGTTACCTTTTGTAAACTGTATTTATAACAAAGAACTGCACAGATACAGATATTATAACAATCTACCGATAAACACACACCTTGTGTCCTCTGTTTCTGTTTGATTCCGCTTGGCTACTCCGCCGCTGTCTATGGATTTAAGAGAGCACTGAAAGAAGGGGAGGAGACTAAGTCTGCCGCCATTTTCCATTTATATTAAATTTAAAGGGGATTGACTCTGAGGCGATCACAAATTTGTGTATAGTTTATGGAGCTAATCGCTATAGCCCCGCTAAAAATAGCCTAGTGATACCCATGCTTCGTCCATTTCAGAGAACCAGGACGAAAATTTAAATTGATCGCTCAGGCACTTAAGTGGTACTGGTACCCAGCCCTAAATTGGCAGTATGGCATGTCGTTTTATAGTCTAGAGTGCTCATTTAGACAAGTTTCCAAAGCCTTGTCATTTGAATTTAGTCCAGGTTTTCAATTATACACTCTTGCACTGAATTAAGTTTTTCCACATAAGGTGTGCTCTCTAGACATATTTACCTCCTACTGGGACTGAAAAGGGTCATTTAATCCACCAGCCTGCTTGAAAGACCTTCACTACCTCAAGCAGAACTAAAGACGGAACCAAATATAGACTGTGATGTGTGTGTGTGTGTGTGCGTGTGTGCGCGCGCGAGCGCATTAGAGTATTTAATGTGTATTCCTGTCCATGTATGGTATGAAGAATGAAGGACATAGACAAAATGAGAGACATAAAAGGCTTTGTGGAGATCTGTTTGCACTTTGTAGCTTGAAAATGCAGTACAGGACAATTCGGTACAGGAAGTTAAATTTAATTTAAATAGAGATTTACAGGAAGCTGAATTTACTGCAGTTTACTAAAATAAATAAATAAGTAAAAACCCTCATTAATGTATTCTAGTAAATTAAGTATATGTCTTCGAATTACAGTTAATTTCATTTCAGCAGCTTTATAGTCTACATCCTGTCCTCAATTCAAACTCAAATTAAAACGCATTCTCAATTCAATTCTAAATGATCCACAAACCCGACTTGACTTAACTGTGTGTGTGTGTGTGTGTGTGCGTGTGTGTGTGTGTGTGTGTGTGTGTGTGTGTGAGGACTGGGTTAGTCTGTGTATAAAAAATAAAGACTCCATAATATATGACAACATTTGTCGCTTGTAAAGATATGTATTCTAAATAACCAATGCTAAATCAGAGAATTGTGGTGCTGAGCGGTTGTGTAAGGATTTCCACATAGGTATCTCTTCATGTAATGTCACTTTTAACATCAGACAATTGCTTTTAGCAACCCTAGCCATAATTAGATTTCGACCACTTTGAATATCTCTTTTGCTGGAAAGACAAACCAGGCAGAACACTTTAGCCTCCATAAACAACGAAGTTGAAATATTTAGTTGGGTTTTAGTTGCTTTTAGTAATTCCTGTGTGTGAGAGATGTTTGTAGTGTGGCTAACATTCATGTGAAAATAAATTATGTTGTTGTGTGTGTGTGGCCCCCCATGTTGGGAGGTTGAATGTTCTCAAGGCCCAGTGGTTTTACAGCACACACAGTTTCTTCTAAATGAGTCCATTTCCTTCAGCTCTCACTGAGACACTGTAACCTCCAGCTGCATAGATCTCCACCACATTTCTGCTATTGGCTCTCTGACTCTTAAACCACATCCACACTGGAGACAGAAGAATGCTAATTGCCGGTCTGGCATTTTTTTTTAAAGTTAGCCTCCTAACCTATAGACATCTTAGCCCTCTGTAGTTGTAAATTAATCAGTTATAGATGTCATGCTTTATTCATACAGTTGTGCTGCTAAATTTAGATGTATATCAATCAATAGATTTTTTTTCTATAAATACAAGGATACAGAATACAGAACCCAGAGCAGTGTGTTATAAGCCAGTTATAGATTTAAGCATTTCTATAACAGTGGTTCTCAATTGGGGGCCAGGGCTAACTAGGGGGCCTCAAAAAAATTCTAGAGGGCCGACAGGATGACTTTAAATTATTTAAATATATAAATTCTTACATATTTATGTAAAATACATTTATATTTATATACATTTGCTATTTATTATTTGTCCATTAATCTGATTAGATTCCATCTGATTTTGAGTCCATTTGATTATTGTGTTGGACAGTGGAGTGCCATCGAGTTAAAAAGTTATATTGGAACCATATTCATAGAAGCCACATCAAACAGCACAAAATGCATGTTTATGCTTTTTAATGCCGCTAAATATATTTAAAGAAGAACTGCAGACAACAAATCAAATTTTTATTTTATTTTTATTTTTTTTATTTTTTTATCTGTGCTGGACAGAAAATGACACACTAATTAATATGATGGAGTGGTGGTATGTATATATATATATATATAAAAAAAAAATCTTATTTTAAGAAAAAGTTAAAAAAAAATTGCACTCAGTTATCCCTGCTCTCCTCTCCTCCAGTGCCACTGGATTATTTGATTTGCTTAAGGCCAGGTGTGTGTTAGTAATCTGTTCCCTATCTATATAAGTAAAAATGAATTATGGAATAACATAAACACAACTGTTTGCATCAAAATAAATGATACATACCCATGAATAATAAACCTAAGTAGAGGCACAATATTCTGAGTTTCCATGTTTACTTGGCTTCACTGTGTACTCTTACTATAATTGTCAATTAAACAATTTAGCTGATTCAGGGTTTTAAAGGCACCATATAACAATTTAACAAGTGTGAGCTGCGTTCTCTAGATCCGTAAAATGTTTCCTGCTGAGGTACATTCAAATTAAATTCCAGGACTGTAGCTTTAAAGCCAAATTGTGAGGAAAGTTAGACTCTTAAATGAGTTTTCACCAGTTAACACTGTGATTAGTTGAGCTGGATAGAATAGAAACCACCAGCCAGAGATCTGCATCTATACATATGGCCAATAATGTATTATTTTTAAACCGTGGTGGCACTTTAATATGAGTTTGCATTTAAATAATTCCAATAAAATCACTTTCCTGTCAGAATTTGGCTTATTTCCCAGCAGTCCACTTATATTTGCTGAACTCTGGCACTTTTCACATGTACAGATCACCATTTAGTGTGCTGACCTTTTTGGACTTTTGTTGTCTTTGTCCTAAAGGTGTGACCACAACACTGAATAGATATTTTTGTATATAGAAACTTTGTCCCCCACAGCAGTATTCGCAAAACGTAATTTTGGTTCACTTGGCTCCTGACTTGTGGCCCCACAGTTTTCACATTTTCACACGTCACATTAGCTTTGTTGTTGAGGTCATGAGAATATTGCGTGTGTGAGAACGCAGGCATTCGTGCGACTGTGGTTTTGCAGTTTAGGTTCCATTAGAGATGTGAAGACCACAGTTGCTTTCATATATATATATGCGTGTACCAAATATACAAATGTACAATGAGTGTAAATGTCAACGGTAGTCTGAGTAATCACCAGACTGAAAGCATGAAGCCTTACATCTGCACATTGCAGCTATATGATGAAGTATGAATGTGAGGATGTGCATGTGTTTGTTGAGGTGAGATGGAGGAAACATGGGCTACATTTTAAAACGAGTGATCTGGACAGCACTATTGGCAATCATAGATACATTTATCTGTAGACCTCTGTTCGTTTTTAACATTTTGAGACATGATGGACACACAACATGAAAAATGATAAAGGTGACATTACATACCCTTACTTTCAGAGCAGTCTTTGTGTCAGGACTATGATGCCATAGAAAGCTGTGTCTCTAAATGTGCATAATTGTATTGAATTTGCAATTGTAGTGTACTTCAAATCTTGTACTCGTTTATATATTTTTTAACTGCAGGATTGATATTTAAGTTAATATACTTAACTGCAAATTCATCTGTACAAATGTTTAATTACATATACTGAAGTTTTATGCAAGTTTTATACATTTCAAAGTGTATTTTAGTTAAACAAATGCTTGTTACTACATTAGGCAGTACACTTTAACCGTATTTCAAAGAACAGAATTTTTTAAATGACATAAAGATGAACTTTAGTCCATCTTCAAAAAAGCCATGGTGTTGACTCACAGCTGTGGAAGGAAGAGTACAGACCTGAACCCCACATGGATGACCACGACCACTTTCAGTATCACTCAGTCACGCCTCTCATTTTTATTCTCTCTTTCATCCTCCTTTCATTTCCATTCTCAGTGCTATGCACTAGAGCTGTAGTCAAGTCCAGCTTTGTCGAGTCCAAGTCAAGTCCAAGTCCAGGACTAGTCGAGACCGAGTCAAGACCGAGTCCAAAGAGGTTCGAGTCCAAGTCAAGTCCAAGTCCAAAAGTTTCGAGTCCAAGTCCAAGACCGAGTCCAAATTAAAGAAAAAAGGGTCCTCTTCAAGACCACATACTTAACTACTGATAAAATTTGTGATGCGAGAGAAAGCATATCTCCTATTCTAAGAAAATTAATTGACATTATTATTTGTTATGATCAAAAAGCATGTGCAAAGTAACAACTCTGTAGGACAGGGGTCTCCAAACTACATCCTGGATGGCCAATGTCCTGAAAAGTTTAGCTCCAACTGGCCTTAAAACACCTGGAAGATTAGTGTGTCTAGTAAGAGCTTGATTAGGTTCAAGTGTGTATAATTAGGGTTAAAGCTAACAGGGGCATTAAACAAGATCCCGGGCCCTATGCATAGGCAGTCCTGATGGGCCCCCATGCCCCCCACCCATGAAAATATCCAGTTAAAAAATATATATTTCAGATTCATACTTTTCAAGGGCCCTCTCTTCCTTTGGGGCCTTGCTAATGAGTACTGGTTTTACCCCCAGTCCGACCCTGGGAGCTAAACTTGGATAAACAAACAAAGTTTGGAACTGTAAGGTCAAATAATTTTTATGTACTTTATTTTTTGTTGACATTATATCTGTGGTCAAAAATGTATATGACTATGCCTAATTGGCACAGTGCACAGACACACGCAAAGCTTGGGATATGACAAATGCGCGCAGCAAGGCTAGAATGGATACGTTTGGCTCTACTGGACATGCGCACATAAATACAGCGAAATTTTTGTCATACTGTACTAGTGCTTGCATAGACTACTCGGCGCTGTTGGAAACAATCGACTACTCCAGCATGCATTAACCATAATGCATACAAAGTGTTTGCAAGTACGACGTGAATTTTAGAATTACAATATTGCGTGGAGCTGTTACTATATGACCTTATCTATGTTGCATGTAAAAATAAAATATGTAATGTAATAATTAGGGTTGTGCCTGAAGCCGAATACCTTATTCGGAATGGCAAGGATAATGGCTTAAAAAACGAATAACGGACAAGGAATAATTCTGCCTGAATACTCGACTGAAGCTGACACAGTCTGGTGTTTGCTAGATAACAGGTGAGCCGGGGAATCAGCGCCAGAAGTGAATGAATGTAAACTTTATGAGTGAAAAGAGCGCAAATCAAACACTGCATTGTTGTCGCCTCTCTGTGCATCTCTCAGAAATCAGAGCGTTGCAAGAGTAATTTTACCTATAATAATACATCATAGCTACACTTTATATTATTTGTATATATTTAAAAGGCAAATATTGAAAGCTTAGGCTACCATATGATACGAATGAATGGAATAAGCACAGCGCGCTCACCAATCAAACAGACGTGCTGCGCGTCTCAGTCTCTCAAAAACCAAATCAGTTCTCTCTCAAGAGTAGGCTAATAATCAGCTTAGATACAGATACATTGTCTACTTGTCCTACATGTTTGCATATTTACCTTTTGCTGGTTTGCGCGGAACACACACATCTGTTTAGTGAAGCTCATTAACATTAAGACTCGCTCAAAGTGTTCTGCGTAATGAAAATGTGTGCATTGAATTGATTCAGTCGTGTTCAAATGATCACTCAACGTTTGTCATGACATATCTCTGCTTGCATGATAAATATTATTTTAGAAATTAATAATTATTTCAGTTTAACACGACATACTTGTTCAGTGATAACTACGAAAAAATATATAAAAAGTCATAACGGTCTTATCAAGTAACTGTACGATGTTGTATCCGTATGCAGATAGGAAAAATTTTGTGATTGTTACAGATACAAATACTGGCTGTTACATGAAAATGTAAATATGTAATGTCATAATTATAAAGTTTACATATGTAATTGTTGCATAAAGCTATACATTACTACGCGTTTATTGATAAAAATAAAAAAACTATTTAATGTGTTTTCATTTACAATAGCATGAACCACGAGTATAGCCGAGTAACTCAAGCATTTTTGATTAAAAAAATCGACTAGTAGAAATCAGTAGTCTTGCAACCCCTATACTGTACAACAATAATTAGTTTTTCGTTATTGTACAGGATACGTTTAAGGCTATCTAGGTGTAGACGTAAATAAAACACAATCTAACAGGTAGAAAATTAAATTAGAAACATCTAAACTTTTCAGGTCGCAGTAAGTGCACCGCTGGTCATGCACATCCTTTCCCGGAACAGTACTGAAAGCTAAGGCAAGATGGAGAAACAGATGATCATAGTTGTACAAGGATAGCCATTTTTTAAATGAATCTATTAGCAGAGCTACTGCAAGTGATTTTAAGTGCTGGAATTCCATTTATTCTTTGCTGAAACTTCTGCGTCATCATGGAGAGCGGGTCATGGTTGCCCAGCAACAGCAGACGCCACTGGAGCGCAAGCGCAGGCTACTGAGTGCTTTGGAAATAAGGAGAGCAGCGCGCCTAGCGTTTTCAACACGTTTTCAGTCGCGACATCATGCAAATGTGGTTTTGTTTTGAAGGAGAAATTTTTTATTTTATTTTTTTGCTGGACTCGGTCGAGACCAACTAGAAGACTTGGCGAGTCCAATGGCCAAGTCCGAGACAAGTCCGAGTGCAAATTCAACGAGTCCGAGACAAGTCCGAGACGACAGAAAAATTTCTCGAGTCCGGACTCGAGTACTACAGCCCTACTATGCACATTATCTTACATTCTTTTTCACCTATTGTATTTTCTTCTTCTGTTCAGTCCACTCTTACGCCCCCTGTCTGAGTGAAAATGTGGGATGTTGTAGGGGCCAAAAACTGTACACTTTTTTTAATGTGTTTGACTGTTTGTTTGCAAGACAACATCATTGTGGGGACTGAAAACACATATTTTTCAAAAGTTTTTGAAAACAGCCTCATTATTGTTTCCGTGTAAACACCCAAAACGGGAATCTTTGAAAACGGCGACGTCATGTGCGTGCGTAGTACGTGTTAGGTATGTACACATCTGCAGAGTTTGCTAACGCTTCTTCAGCAAAGTGTGGATTTACAGTACTTCGCCAATATTACAACCAACAGTGGAGATGCATCATACACGTCATATAATTGTGGGTGGTGTTGGTGCAGTGGATAAGACACATGCCTTTGGCGTGAGAGACCCGGGTTCTAATCCACTGTGAGACACCAATGTGTCCCTGAGCAAGACACTTAACCCCTAGTTGCTCCAGAGGCGTGCGACCTCTGACATATATAGCAATTGTAAGTCGCTTTGGATAAAAGCGTCAGCTAAATGATTAAATGTAAATGTAAAATAATTGTCACTTCCCTACAGATTCTGTTTACTAACAAGGCGACAGCACCAACTACCAGCCTTGCATACGTAATACAGCATTTTTGGCTGTATTCAGAGATATGTGAAAACGCAAATCGTTTTGAAAACTTTGTCATGTATAGGTGAAACTTTTTAAAACCGTTGTTGTGTAAACGTAGCCATAGCCTTCAGTTCAGGAAGTAGTTAAATGCTGCTTACACTCTTACCACAGTGGTAACTCACAATCTTCAGGCTTAATGGGGGTCAAATTCGGCTAATTGTTAAGGACACTGAAGAAAGACAACCTCTCGCTGAATCAAAACAGGCTTTAAAGTGTGATCACATGGAGTGCGAATCAGCACAATCATCCTTTTCTACTAGTTTAAATGAAAAAAATAAACCTGAATGAACATCTCACGCCTCATAATTGTTCAATCAATGTTTCAACCGCAGAAAGACGGCAATAAAACAGCTTGTAAACAAAATGTTACATAGTATTTCATTCACTGCCAGTCATCAATGTCCACAACTTGTTAGTGTGCTATAAATTAAGTCTAGAAAAGAGCATTTTGTGAAATATTAGACTATGTACTCCTTATATTTTATTTTACCTGTCAGAGATGTCTTAATTACTTAATGTTGAAATCTGTTATGAAAGTTATGAGGCAAGCACTGTGTAAATGTATATATTTCAGCAACAAATATAACTTTTAAGCTCATTTAAAAACTGAATTATGTGCAGTTTACATGTTTGCATGCATTGTTATGTAATAATAATAATAAATTAGGTTTAGGCTCTGTAACTGTAACCTTATAGTTGGCCTAATGTAAAAGTTTTTAGACTCTAAAGTTCTCTAAATTTTAGAGCATAAGCTGAGGCAGATTTTATAGCTAAGAAAATGTTTATTATAAATGAATTTATTTAAAGAAAGAGCAATTTGTTCAGTAAAAAAAAAGAGATACATTTTTTAGCCCCCCGCCCCCATATATATATACAATTAATACATTTAAATTGTATAATATTGTATAATTGTGTAATATTTTTCAGTATTTCTGTTTTTACTTTACTTTGATCATATAAAATAGTTACCATGCATGTCTAAAGTCTAAAGTGTGAATATATATATATATATATATATATATATATATATATATATATATATATATATATATATATATATATATATATATATATATACTACTTACTAGTGGCTTCTGGATTTTGGACCCCATTTAAAGCAAAACAAAAACAAAACACAAAAAAAATAACTCTAAGATGTACAGACACAGAGTTCCAGGAAAAAAGGAGGAGTTAAAATTGACTGGAAAGTGACCCAAGTGTGTGTGTGTGTGCCAGGGTTGTGGTGTGCCTGTGTGTTTGTGTTCACACCGCTGAACCCTGTAATTTGCAGAGGGAGACAGACTGCTGTGAGACAAGCATTACATTCACAAACTGGACTCGCCATGATGCTGCTCCTCACATTATGCCTGGACTTTCCCTCACTGCCAGAACACACAGACACACACATACGGTGTTTATTTCCTACTGGGTGAGTCAGGGTGCTCTCCATGTTGACAGCATACATCTGACATAAACAATTAGGTAATAGAAAAAGTGGAAACCATATATATATATATATATATATATATATATGTATATATATATATATATATATATATATATATATATATATATATATATATATATATATATATATATATATATATATTTGTACATCAAAATGTTGAATATTTTATTATTATTATAACAAATAGCTATGCTGATAATATGAATTGTGGTGGACAAAATCAATAAGTATTTATTATTTATTTGCCTTATATGGCATATTGTTACTATTTGTTTATAAATAGTTGTAATCACAATAATAATACATTTTAAATCTTTTAGACCTTAAATACAATCTTGACTAAATGAAATGATACATGAAATTCAGATTAACTTCCTTTTTCTTTGCAGCTCAGCGATTTTCACTTGGGCAGTTGTAACCCATTGACGTATGAAGCCTTTAAATGTTGCAGTGTAACAAATACATTAAAACTAATTCAGGAACTAAGAAAGTGATGGTTATCACAGTCACAACACTCTTTGATCAGCCATGCACAATATAATTTATTACAACAAATTTGTCAAATACAAATCAAATACATGCTTACTAACCTTATTTTAATAACATCTGCATGATCTTACATATATGGAAGCCTGATTTTGCCACGGAATAAACCAATTATTGTGACGTTTTGTAGAATTCTGACTTTTTTGTTCTATACAGTGGCGTCCGGAAGTTTAGGAACCCCTTGCAGAATCTGTCAAAATGTGAATAATTGTCAAAAGCATAAGAGAGATCATACTAAATGCATGCTATTTTTTTATTTAGTTCTGTCCTGAGTAAGATATTTTACATAAAAGATGTTTGCATATAGTCCACGAGAAAAAAAAAAAAAAAAAAAAAAAAAAGAAATGCTGAAAATATTAAAATAACCCCATTCAAAAGTTTGGGAACCCTTAGTTCTTAATACTGTGCTGTTAACTAGATGATCCATGACTGTCTTTCTGTTTTATGATGGTTGTGGATGAGTCCCTTGTTTGTTCTGGACAGTTAAACTGACAACTGTTCTTCAGAAAAAATCTCCAGAAGGAAACAAGATGCATTAAGAGCTAGGGGGTCAAAACTTTTGGAATTTGAAGATCAAGGTAAATTGTATTTCATTTGTGTTCTGGGAAATATACAAGTATCTTCTGTTGCTTACGAAGGGCAGAACTAAATGGACAAAATATCTATATTTCAACAAAATAAGAAACATTTGGACATCTTCATGCATCTTGTTTCCTTCTGGAGCATCAGTGAACGTTTGAACCTTTTCTAATAGTTGTGCTTGAGTGCATCAATTGTCCTCAGTGTGAAAAGATGTATCTCAAAATCATACAGTCTCTGCTGGAAAGGGTTCAAATATGGGAAAGAAGCTGGAAAACTGAAGAACTGAAGGCTAACCACACGCAGTATTAAGAACCAAGGGTTCTCAAACTTTGGAATTGGGTCATTTTAATAATTTCAGAAAATGTTTTTGTGTCTTGTGGACTAAATGTAAACATCTTGTGTGTACAATTTCTTACTCAGGACAGTACTAAATAAAAAAAAAATAGATAATGCATTTAGTATGATCTCTCTTATTTTGTTAAAATTATTCACAGTTTCACGGATTCTGCAACTGGTTACTAAACGTTCGCATGCCACTGTAGTTCTGAAAAAAATAAAATTCAGAATACTGAGACAAATTCACAATTATGAAAAAAAAAAAATCATAATTATTAATCTGATTAAGTGTAATGGATTATAAATGTGTTTACAATTATTTGTGCATATAACAGGTTATTAAGCATTATGGGTAACTTATCATGAAAATAGCAGAATATTACCAAAATTAATTTTAATTGCTTTTAAATTCCTTGCTACTGTATCTCTTGATTAATATGAACTAGTTTATTATATAAGGGAGCACTGAACAGTATGGTGTCCATTAGCAATACTAGCAACATGATTAAAACTCCAGAAAATCTCCAGGTAGTTTCTGGCTGTCTGAGCCTGTCATAAATCCTCGAGCAGGAGTAGCTAGATGCCAATTCCATCTGCTCTGTTGTGGCAGAGCTGAGTGTTCATGGGTAATGTGAGATTTCTGATACCTGTCACTTCTCATCTACGAGAGTCACAGATTATTAAAGCTCCCTCTTTCATTTCTGTCTCTGTCCCAGTGTCTTTCTGCATTTTGAGTGTTAGTGTAACCCCGAGTTCTCCCATCTTGGGTTTCCCTTTTAGTCTCAAGAATTCCGACTGAGTAAATGTCTGCTGTCTTTCCAGTGTGGGCGAGACAAAAGCAGCCAGATCAAGCGGTGCTGAGTAGGCAGTTTGATGTTATTAAAATCAAAAATGGAGTAAATACTTGTGAAAAGACACTGTACTGTGGAACAGTGATGGGAAAGTGATCACTGTCAGTGATATAAATCTGAGCTTGCTGTGCTGTAGAATTTCCATTAGATTACAGTCTGTCATTTCCATTGGTAAAGTGAAAGTGAAGTGACATACAGCCAAGTATGGTGACCCATACTCAGAATCCATGCTCTGCATTTAAACCATCATAAGTGCACACACCTGTGAACACACACAGAGCAGTGGGCAGCCATTTATGTTGCAGCACGGAGCACTAACCTCCCGCTCTCTCTCGTGGAGCCAACAAGGAAGTGATTAAAACTGCAATTCATCGACTGGCCACTTGAGTTTTATTTACAGCAGAAAAAGACATGTTTACATCCTGGTTCAAAAAAAGATTTTGGTCTATATAGCTATGTTTGCCCTTCATTACAACTGTGAGGGGTGTACAAATTTTTTAGAACTCATCCGTTTAAATTATATTAAATCTTAAAGTTTTGCATAATTAAGGGTGTGGCCACTTGAGTGACAGGTGGATTGCGTCTGCTGACGCTGCCATCGAGCTAGGTAGGCATGTCTTCAGCGAACAGCTCCCACCTTTGTGGCCATTTTCGATAGTCCGGGAAAGTCGCGCGATAATGCGCTGCCAAAATGGCGATGGCCGCTCTATACACTTTGAGCTTCAAAAACACTCTTCATGAGTCTACGGGTGACGTCACGGACACTACGTCCATGTTTTTGTACAGTCTATGTGCAGCACCCAGGGAGCCGTTGGAGGGACGGTGCCTTGCCCAAGGGCACCTCAATCATGGTATTGAGAGCACTGTACATTCACTCCCCTCAACTACAATCCATGCCAGCCCGAGACTCGAACTCGCAACCTTTGGATTATGAGTCCAAATATTTAACCATTAGGCCACGACTTCCCCGATAGCAATGTAGTCACCCCACTTCTGCTTATTTGCATAAAATTTAACTATTATCTGCAGTTTTGAATCTCAAACAATTTATCATTCTCAAAATGCCAGAAATCAGCCTTCTGAAGGGCTCATCCCTATGCCCTAATCCAGGGGTTCCCAATTCCGGTCCTGGCGCCTCCCCGCTCTACACATTTTGTATGTCTCTCTTTTATCTGACAGGCTCTGTTGAGGTGAGTGTTCAGTTAGAATCCAAGTGCGCTGTGAAGTAGACTTCAAAGGGCTTTCTGCCATCTAAAGGGAAATTCCAATCCGAAGGTGTGTTTGTTTGCAACTGTTTAGAGGTGTAAAGTGCATGAGACATGACAGCTGCAAGTCATCTATCATGATTGTTGGTGAACCATTTAAATGGGGAAACATCAAATTCTCTAAAGCTGTTTACCAAGCTTACAATTAAATTTCATATTTGAAATCACCAATGAAATCTGACAACAACTGTATCTTAAATGATGTTTCCTATGTTCAAATAACATAAAAAAGTGTATTTTTCAGGCTATAGCAGCCACTTGTGCAGTATGGGCTCGTCTCAGACTGATTGTTTCTATTGAAACCGGAGTTGCTAACAGTAGTTGCAGTGATGCCATGACTTTACGATTAGCGATTTGTCTCTTTTATTTACAAGGTGGGACTATTCCATCATATTGCATGTTGTACTTTCTCCCAATCATAGAAGTGCAACTTATTGGTATATCTAATGTCTTTGATAGGGAGCAGTGGTCACTGCGTAGGGACCCTGTCAATTGGAATGCACCTGAGTTCATGGAAATGTCTTCTTACGAGCTGATGGTTTGTCAGTTACTGTTTTTCATTACTACTGTTACTACTGTTTTTTTTATTGGAAAGTAAAAAGCTAAAAAAAAAAGCTAATGATCTGAATCAGGTGTATTAGATAAAAGAGTAAAAGTGACATACTGTACAAACCAGGGAATTAAGAAATTAACGGGGTGTGTCTAAATAAAGGGCACAAAATTGTCACTAAGTCAAAATAAACAAATGGCTACTTCACAATTAAATAATCTATTTTGGCTGTCGTGATAAAAAAGAAATGTGAAAATGAATGAAAAGTGTCTATTTGTGCAATAAAATTTCTGACTGCATCAGATTGCTTTTTACATAATGTTTTAACACAGCATAGAGCCTTATAACCAGTCGCATGCATTTCCACTGAGCTCAGGAATACAATGGGCAATCAGAGACCCTTGGATTAGTCAGAAGAGAAAAAAAAATTCAAACTAGTCAACAGAGAAAACTCACGAGTTGTTGAGTTTGTTCACTCACTGTTCAATTATTTGCACTCGTAAATGCCCTCATTATAAACAACACTGTGCAAATATATTATAAATAAAAAGATTCATTTTGTAGCTTCAGTGATTAATGACTAACATCATGGACCGACGTGTTTGTCTGTGAAGCTGTTTTCTCAAAGTGCAGACACGAAACCCAGAAAAGTTTTTATATATACAGTAGTACAGACCAAGAGTTTGGACACACCTTCTCGTTCAAAGAGTTTTCTTTATTTTCATGACTATGAAAATTGTAGATTCACACTGAAGGCATCAAAACTATGAATTAACACATGTGGATATATTATATATGGAATTATATACATAACAAAAAACTGTGACACAACTGAAAATATGTCATATTGTAGGTTCTTCAAAGTAGGCACCTTTTGCTTTGATTACTGCTTTGTACACTCTTGGCGTTCTCTTGATGAGCTTCAAGAGGAAGTCACCTGAAATGGTCTTCCAACAGTCTTGAAGGAGTTCCCCGAGAGATGCTTAGCACTTGTTGGTCCTTTTGCCTTCTGTCTGTGGTCCAGCTCACCCCTAAACCATCTCGATTGGGTTCAGGTCCGGTGACTGTGGAGGCCAGGTCATCTGGCGCGGCACCCCATCACTCTCCTTCTTGGTCAAATAGCCCTTGATGCCTTCAGTGTGACTCTACAATTTTCATAGTCATGAAAATAAAGAAAACTCTTTGAATGAGAAGGTGTGTCCAAACTTTTGGTCTGTACTGTATATTCTATAAACTGACATTAAGAATATAATTAATATTACAATATCATGAGCAATAATCGATAATAACAATTCTTGTCATAATATTGCTGCCATAATAGCTCCTGTTTTAAAATGTATAGCTAATTTGGAGACAATTCAGTTGTTACTGGCAACAGTTGTAGTATTTTTGATTGATTTAAGTAATTGGTTAAATTCAATTGTTTGACATTAAAGATAACAGAGATTATTAACAATTATTAAGATGGTTATTAAAATGGCCCTCAAAATGTAATTTGTTTTAATTTCTGACCCTGATACAAACTCTGCATAGTGGGGAAGAGTGAGGACTGGAATTGGGAACCCCTGCCCTAATCCCTTCAAAGGGTTTACCCTCCAAAGTGAGAGTTTCGAAGGGATGAAAGGGTAGTAAAGTGACCATGAGTTGTACCATTGGCTAGAGCACTTCAGATTGGAGCAATCCTTCAAGTTTGTTCTCACTCCGAAGTGCCCTTTAGAGGTGGATTTATCCCATTTGGAATGCAGCATCAAAGAGCACATGCACACTCCAACAGCTGATATTAGCCACAGCCCATTCCGCTTTGTAGAAAGATTCCGTTCAGAACTTAAAACACAAATGAAAGTTGGCTGATGTGAGAGACCAGTGGTTAAACATTGGCTTACATCAAGTGATTTGAGTGTTTAATAAGAAATATCTGATCTGATTAAAAATATTTATTTCATCTGCAACATCATTGTGGACATTTATAAAGCTACATTTGGACATTAACTTTATGTTAGCTTTGATATACGATTTTATCCTTATTAAAGCTTTAGTACAACAGAATACATGATTGCATTGTAACATTTTTGTAAAGTAATTATTTAATTTATAACAGTAACGATCTACTACAACAACTCTTCCTTCGTTCTAAAGCAGCCCGACATAGCCTCGCCTCCTTGGTTGCATGTTCCCGGGGGCAGGGTTTATGGAAATGTTAGAGTTTGTGACCTCACCAACCCAGGAAGAAGCTCGTTGTAGTCCCTATGAGCCATGTGTTAAGGCCCGTTCACACCAAGCACGATAACTATAAAGATAACGATAAAGATATAGTTCTAAAATCTTTCTCAATATTAAAGAATAGGGCAATCCGCACCACAACTATAACGATAAAGGCACAGAGAAACGGTATCGTTGGAATCACTTTCAGAACGATTATTTTTTCCTGATGAACGATAAAACATTGCCAACCAATCAGAATCAATCCTGCTGTAACGAGCTCGAGAATTTAAAGCAGCAGACGCGCGTCCGCTTAGAATACACAGACAATATCGTTCGCTGGTGTGGACGCTAATATCGTTATCTTTATAGTTATCTTTATAGTTATCGTTCTTGGTGTGAATGGGCCTTTAAGCCTTAAAAAGTGATTACTGTAAAATAAAATACCTCCCTTTGCACTGAACTTTTAGCGTTGCAACATCACATGCTGTTTATGGTCAAACGACAACATTACAATCTAACCAGAAAGTGAAATCCTAATCAAGAGCCCCTTCACAGACACAATTATGATGTGGTAATATACCCCAAAACTTGCTTACTCATCTGTTCCGCACTCAAAAATGTCTTTCTTATATGGCGTAGGATAAGTAGGCTGCACAAGTTTGCTATACTGCAAAATACAGTTTTGTTTTTTTTCCAAACAAGATTATACAAATTACTGTGTGGGCGATTGAGATGAATATGTGAATCATTTCTCGAACAAGGAGATCTGATTTAATTAGTGAATGTGCAGCACAGGCTAATAAAAAAATAGCAATGCAATGTTTTATTTTAGAAAAAGTATCTTGTTTCGCTTTTCACTCTTCAGAATTCCCTTTTAGTTCAATAATCGATAATTCAACTGTATTGGTGAATAACCTGCAGGTTATGCATGTACTTTTTTTTTTTTGCGTTAATGACATACCTGTACATTTTTTTTTTTTTTTTGATTATTGAAGATGTTGCTAATCCGTTCCTAATCCTCTCCTATAACGTGTTTGACCTTTAACCTCAAAGCAACAAGTCAAAGGTTAAAGGTGAAACACAATCTGCTCTTGCTTTTTCAAGAATGCCTCTAGGAGTGTCACAAAGATGTTCACTAGAGTGCCTGAGCAAAGTAACCTCTACAGTCATGTCAAATCAAAGTCATGTGTCTTTATGCACAGAACTGCAGGGGTCTCACCATTAGACTGTCCTCTTCCAAGAAATTCACTTTCCATTTAGACCACTTGATGACCCTTTAGTATACATCGTTGCATATGATTTGACAATTTTGACATTTTATAAAAATAAA
The DNA here is from genome assembly GCF_003368295.1 of Carassius auratus. Lineage (NCBI taxonomy): Eukaryota > Metazoa > Chordata > Actinopteri > Cypriniformes > Cyprinidae > Carassius > Carassius auratus. The sequence continues at coordinate 11,906,532 of NC_039287.1, read as the reverse complement.
CACATATATGCTCATATGCCAGTAATGTTTTCTTAGATAGTTTTCATTATTTTTTCCCCCATGTCTAGAAAGGTTCCTTGTTTGTAGGTGGCCTTGTTTATGCTATTCATTGTGGTTTAGAAAAGGCTGAAGAATGTGTGAGTGAAATGGAGGAGGGGACTTTTTAACACCACACACCAAAATGTTATGGAACCGCTCCTAACCCACACTCCCATGTGTCCATATGGACCTCTGAGAAAGCAAGCGAGTGAATGAAAGGACAAGATGATCAATATTAGAAGCAGATGTTGTGAATGAGTGTCCTCCAGGGTTACTCCTGCTGTGGAGGTCACTGGAGGTTTTGGCTGTGGCTCTTAATTCCTGTGCAGGACACTCAGATAAATATACGGTCATTTGGTCAGGCATTTCGAAATCTGCTTGTGTCTTTCTTTTCTTTTATGAGGGGTGTATGCTGTGAATCTCTATTTCTTATTTTGTTTCCTGATCATGAATGTAGGTTTTCTTTTTTTCTTTTTTTTTTTCAGAATAACTACACTTGGTCATAAATGTGCAACCATAAACTTAAGTTAGTAATTTCAAATGCATTTGCCAACAGTCAATACATTTATCAAGTAAAAAGCCTTTTGATGTTATGGGATTATATTAGTAATTTTAGGGAAATAATTCACACAAAAAGAAAAATTCTGCCATTATGAGATGCATATGAAATAAAATGATAAATAAATTCACATTTGTGTGCAATAAAGTCACAACTGTGAGTTGCAATACTGTTTAGAATTTGGGGTTATTGAGTTGTATTTATATATATATATATATATATATATATATATATATATATATATATATATATATATATATATATATATATATATATATATATAATTTTTTTTTTTTTTTTTTTTTTTTTTTTTTAGTTTTGAAGGAAGTCTCTAATCAAGCCTGCATTTTTATAAACCGTAGAGTAAAAAGCAGTAATATTGTGAAATATTATTACAATAAAAAATGCATCTATTTTCTGTTTAAATATATTTAATCTATATTGGTGTTTGAAAAACATTTCTTATTATTATCAATGTAAAGAAAACTGCATGATGTTTTTGTAAAAATCCTTTTTCAGGATTCATTGATGAAAATATTTTTCAAAAGAGCAGCTTTTATTTCAAATGGAAATTGCATAAATTATATTAAAAATGACTTCACTTTCACTTTTCATCAATTTCATGTGTAAAAGTTATTTTACCAAAATTAACAAACGTCTGAATTGTGGTCTATAAGGTCCTACTTGTTCTTAGTTGAAAATAGGAAGGGGGGAAAAATGTCAGATGGAAAGTTGTGAGATTTGTATGTAAAGGGGATGATGACAGTTTTCTTTTTTCTTCTTTTTGGATGAACTGTTCCTTTAAAATTATTAAATACTAGGATATAACAGGACAGAAACACATTAATTCAAAGCACTAGTACAAATCTTTGTGATGTGGAAAGTAGTCCCAGAAACATGAGCAAAGAGTGTTTCTAAGCATCTACAGCAGGGTATTTTTCCTCTGACAGGCAGGTCAGAACGTAGGTTAAAGGAAACAATAAGAGATGATAGAAACCAACGGAGTGTTTTCCTAGAGGTGTGGAGGCACAGTTAAATAGGTGAAATATGGTGGCCTCGGCAGGTGGGGGGATCTAGGTTATATCTAGAGAGAGAGTGAAGGAGACAGACAGGAGGGAGTGTTTCCCCCCGCGTTTGCCTGTCTGGGTTTTTCTTTGAGCTCTGCAGGACTGGTGGAGTCCGTCTGCTAATTCGCATTTCACACATACCAACATGAGGCCTCCGACAGACAGAGAGGAGAGGGTTTGTGGGAAGGAGTGAGGAAAGGCAGAACTCTACTGAGAGAAAGTGTGAACAGAAAGACAAGGGAGATTAATGGAAAGTGTGTAATAGTTACAGTATTAGAGGTGGAGAAATGGAATTGCTGTATTTGTCAGATGTTGAAAAGGTGAAGTCGGTCAGTAGGTTTGGTTTACGTTGGCATGACTGAAGCTGGCTGGCAGACTTCAGGGTAACGCCAGTTCAGATGCCAGGATTTGGCTCTGTCCTCATTATTTTTCCATTGTGCTGTGATTACATTTTCATCTCATTAGAAGCAATTCAGTGACTATTTATTTGTTTGTCTTATTGACAACAGTTCATACAGGCAATGACTTATACTGTACGTACATCTGTTTTATATATATATATATATATATATATATATATATATATATATATATATATATATATATATATATATATATATATATATATATATATATATATATATATATATATTTATTATTTATGTGGTGGAATCAAGTAGAAGAAATGTCAGAGTGAGAGTACTTTTTATAATAATAATGATACTTATTAAATAATTGTGTACTTAGTATTTATTTATTAAAGACAAACTATTGCTTTATAAAAAAATGTACACTAGAGGAGAATCTAGCAAAAATGACATTTATCATATTTTTACTCAATTACTCTTTCTTTGTTATAATTAACACAAATGTATAAATATAACTTTATTCTAAAAAAAAAAAAAAATCTAATATAAACTTTACAAACTGTTGCTTTCAACCTACATTCAACCAATACCATTCCCTTGTATGTAGCACCGTTGCGCTTTGAACGTCCTGAAAGATAAATCTTAAAAAAAAATATATATATATAATAATAATTATTATTATTATTATAAAAACAATATGGTTGACTGCAGAGTTTAGTTTAGAAAAAACTGAGGAAAAAAAAATTATGTATTTTTTTTTTTTTTTTTTTTTTTTTTACGCCATTCAGGTTGGAGATATACACCGTTTTTTCTGTTATGGTCTATTAACCTTGGCCACCCTATCTATACATTTGTAGCTCAGCCACTGAATTTAAGAGTTATGAATATTTAACATTTCTTGAAAAGTAGTATTACTTGTTTTTATGAATATTTATAATATATGAAACCAACATTAATGCAAAGAGTGTATATATATATATATATATATATTAAATGTCTCTCCTTTTGTTTAACACTGTATAAAGACCAAACTTGTATTATCTCTGCTTGATCATGTCTTTGGACTTCAGGATTTCAGGGTAAATGTTGTTTGGATTATGGAAACCTGAGTTAGAACATTTTTATATTTATTCACTTCACCTATCAGTCCATCTCCTCCTTCCTTTGGTTTGCATCCAGACACTCGGGCCAAGTAAGAGCTGTTTCACTGGAGGACTGTGGTCATTGGTGATTTTTTGCGAGCTGTCCAGAGGCTGTAAATACCAGCAGAGCAAGTGTGGTTTATTTACTCTGGCTGAGACCCTGGCAGCTCGAACCCAGAGACACAGAAAGAGGCTCTGATAATCCCTCTTCTCTAGAACGTTTGTCTCTGTGACTGAGGTTTTGATTTCTAGATCCAGACCTAAAGGAGCAGAGATAGAGATGAAGAGTGAAAGCATGATGAATCTCTCTTTGCATCCTGAGGAGACGAATGACTAACAGCAAACTCACAGCTGTGAATAGAGCTGATTCAGATGGAGGAGAAAGAGTCTGGAGAGACTGTCTTATGTCATTGTGCTTACAGTATATAATCCATCAAAGTACTTTTTGAGCCCCTTTATGGACTGGGGTTGAATGATTGATTATTGATTTAGAATTTGTATCTTCATTAGAAAAGAACTTGAGAAATTTAACATTACATCTCTTGCTCAACAATGGATCATATGCAGTGAATGGGTGCCATCAGAATGAGAGTCCAAACAGCTGATAAAAACATCACAATAGTCCACAATTAATCCACATGACTCCAGAGCATCAGTTAATGTCTTGTGAAGTGAAAAGGTGCATGTTTGTAACAAACAAATTCATATTTAAATAGTTTTTTTTTTTTTCTTAAAAAGGGTGCTCCCAGCTAATATATGAATTGTCTTCTTGTCTGAATCAAGAGAGAAATATGCAATGATCAAGTACACTAGCAAAACAGTTAATAGGTTTTTGTTGTTGTTGTTGTTTTGTTTTGTTTTTTGGTGAGAGGACAACAGAAGATTTACTTTTTTTAAATTAACTGATTGCAATAATAAGATGATAAAATAATCATTAAAGCCCTACTTGGTACACCAAGCACCAATAACACTAAAGTTGCAAAGACGATGTACATTATAATTGCAGAACAGATCAGTGGCCAGCCATCTGTGGACAGACGTGTGAGAGTGATGGATGGGAACCTGCCAGGTGATTTATGTAAGAGAGAGGAAGAGGAGGGGTTGTCGAGGCAGGGGTACGTCCACATTAAACGCTGGTTTGAACCCTGCCAGAGGCCCTGTCGCCCCCTGGATCTTTGAAGTCTTGAGGGTAAGTGGTCTTTAGGGGCCCTGTTTGCAGAGGCAACAGTGCGTCTGGATCTGGTAAAGGGCCGCTGAGGGCATGGGCATCAGAGAATCTGAACAAACCGTTCATTTGGCCATGAAAACATTTTGATATCTTGTGACATTATGTTTGGCTTTGTGAGTATTTTATTGTTGTTATATTATTATATTATTTTTACCAGTGGTCTTTTCATTGGTGATTTTACAGATTTCAGTCTTTGTTTTTAACAACTCTGTCAGAGAGCTTATGAATGTGCTGTGTTCCCGAATAGGGTCGAACAACCATCTTCAAGCCATCAGAAATTCATTAATCATTGTTATTTGAAGGATCTGTTTGCCACACCGCCCAACCCAACTGTGCATCGTGTTTCCATCTCTCTCTCTCGCTCTCGCTTTCATCCATGGCAAATATCTTTGGAAAATTCCAGCCTAATTACTGTGATTTATGTAAAACGTCGGCCTTCTGTCCATCTGGAAAAATATCAGGATCTTTTTGTTGAATCTGGAGTGGATCTTTTGGAGGGAAATGTGGCAGAGAAATAGGTGAAGAACAGGGAATCACTTACACAAAAAGATCATTTGTCAACTTCAGAGACAAAGGAGTACAATGCAGGAGAAATCTAGACGACCCTTCAGTGTCAGCCTCGTGTCACAGTAGCTAACTGATCGTTCATGTTTTGCTTGTGTGTGAGGAGAGGAAGACAGAGATCAAATGACGCACTTTTTTTTTCTCTCTTCATGTTTTTGAAAGACGCTCACCAAAGCTGCACTTTTTTGTTTGATACAGAAATACTGTAAAACGGGAATATGAAATATAACAAAGACGTAAAATAACTGTTTTCTGTGCAATATTTAGATTGGGGAAATCATTCATGAAGGTCATCTAGACTGAAGGACTGAAGTGTTAAATGATTATATGAATTTTTTGCATACAGTTGGTTATTCCTACTGAGGAGATCACAGTTTACCCAAATAGAAAATCAGATGTAACAAATATATTAAGAAAGTTATGAATTAGAGGAAAGTAGCATTTAAAAAGACTTTTTTTATGTAAAATACTTTACACTTAGACAGGAAAAATCTTATAGACAGAAGTAGAAGGTTTTGGATATTTTAAAAACAATGACAGGACTAACATCTTTAAATAAATCAGCCATGACAGATAATGAATTTAGTTTTGCCAATGAATTAAATACCTATTTTACTAGAATTAAATTTACTGATCAGATATATAAACTAGTTAGCACAGTTGTACCTTCTCCTTCAGAAAAGATTGTTATTGATGTTGATGATGTTAGAAAGATGTCTCTATAATATAAAAAAGCTAAAAACTATCTCAGAAACATACGTAGTACTTTCTCTTGCCTAATTTAAAAATATTATCTTTACTTCTTGAAATAAAACGTAAAAAGTTCTGTTCCAGACTGAAGTACAGTTTAGAAGTATTTGCTAGTACTTTGTCTATTTTCTTTTCTTTTTGTATTTCGACAAGTTGTCCAATCCGTGCAAATGAAAAGCAGTCCTACAATATTACATGACCAGACGTCACCATAGGTAAGGGGTTTGTTTGTGATGGGTGTGTCTTTAGTCTACATTTTCACAGCTGTCTTAAGGGAAGCCGAATAATAATTCCTGGAAAATCTGGAAGTTATTTTAATGATTCACAGATAGAGGTCAACTGAAAAAGACCAGCCAGGGTTCTCATTAGAGCAGGGTTTTAGTTTTTTTTTTTTTTTTCAGCTGTGTAAAGCCAGAGCTTGGTGTGTGTGAGAGAGTGTTGTTGTGAGAGAGAATATTTTTTTTTTTTTAATATGAAAATATCAGAGTAAAATGCATAAGTGCTCATTAACTCACTCATGCTTATACAGTACTTCTAAACATCAAATGTTATGGCTAACTTGACTTGACTTTTCCACTAAGCTCATCTTGGAATTTCATATTTGTTGGGAATAACACTTTTAGTCATCTACTGTATAAAAAGGAAGCAGCAAACCTGATCTGAGTGTGAGTTATCATCACATCTGTAGTATTGCATTTCCCAATCGTATACACTAAAAACACTTCATTGACACACTTGTCCTTCTCTTTTTAGACTTTTCCAACTTCATGTCTCTATATCTTAGCAATCCAAATATATATTTTCTGTAACAATGTGATCTTATCAAACAGAAAACAGACAGTGATACCACATACAATGTAAATTTGTTTGCTCTAACTTAATTTAAGTAATTTCCTCTACATAGTAATAATAATAATAATAATAATAATAATAATAATAATAATAATAATAACAATAATAATAATAATAATAATAATAATAATAATAATAATAATAATAATAATAAATAATAAATAAATAATACTTTGGTAAATCATATTTATAACTAAACTATAAGATACTAAGTCATAACATCAAGTTGCTATTTGGACGAAGACAATTAAAAAAAGTAAAAAAAAAACAAAAAAAACATTTAATTGAAATTATGAGATACTGTAAGCCATAATTTGAAAAATCATAACAGTGCAAATTGATGTTTGGGTTATTACCCCTCACACACCTCATAATTTCAAATTTTCATAATTTCGACTTTTTATCTCATAATTCATTTTTATGACTTTTATGTCATAATTAATACTTTGTATCTCATACTTTCTGCATTTTGTGTTATTAATTCTTTCTGACTAACCAAAGTTGATTCTGTTTTACTTATGTGACAGAAATGTGCTTTCATAGAATATATCTTCATATTCCACATGACACAAAAGCAGATAGCTATGTATGAATGCTGTTTTAAATAAGAATGTTATGATCTACATTTTATTTTTAAATTTTAGGTTAAAATATATCAATACTTTTTTTCATCATTTTCAATCTCTTTTTTCTATTTTACAGTATGAAAATAATTAAAGGCATAATTATAGTTCATCTGCCATCATTTACTTACCCTCATGTCATTCCAAACACAAAAAAAAAGAATTGTAATTTTTTTTTTTTTTTTTTTTTTTTGGGTTCCCAACATTCTTTCAAATTTCTTGTTTTGTGTTCTGCAGAAGAAAGAAAGTTTGAATTTACTTCAGCGTGAGTAAACAACAGAATTTTCATTTCATTTTTTGTGTGAACTCTTTAAATATTCTTTCAAGGCAAATTAGTTTTTAAATGTACCTTCTCAGTTAATATAAGGCTATAAAAAACTGTTATGTTAATAATAAGGATGCAGCTGTCAATGACTTACATGACACATCAACTAGCCTAATGTAAATTTATGCATTTAGCAGACGCTTTATCCAAAGCAACTTACAGTGCATTCAGGCTATCAATTTTTACATATCATGTGTTCCCGGGAATCGAACCCCAAACCTTGCGCTTGCTTGCTTGCTAACGCAGTGCTCTACCAGTTGAGCTACAGGAACACAATGTATTATAATAATGTTATATAATGTAATGTGATGAATGCCAGCAAAACAACAATATAAGAAATTTGATGAATTTCTCTTACTCTGTTCTGTCTGATTCATTCCACAATGAGGAATACACAATCTTCTTTGCATTCTCTGGCTTGGAGTCTCCCAGCACACTTCAAAGTCGACTTAGAGTCAGAAGTAGAGAGAGCTTCAGATCTCAGTGTTGCTGAACATAGGCTATTCTGGCAGACAATTTTTCTATCTGTCTCTTTTCACTGTCTGTTAATTTAGCAATACACTGTTTTTTTTTTTTTTTTTTTTTTCAGTGCCCATATAAGGACACAAGCACACTGATCATTGAATGAGTTGGACTACATCTGTGTCATTATAGTTTGTCCAAAAACAGAGACAGGCACACATGAATAGAGCAGACAAACTCAGTATAACCTTCCTGGAACACACATAATAGAAGTGAACAGATACACATGTACAGATGCAGTAATTTCCTCTGTTTCTGAAGATTACTCACAGAGTGCTTCATTGTAACTGAATCAAGTTGTTTTCCCAGTGATAGCAATGTAACTCCTACTTTTGCACAGAGGCTTGAGTTTGATGCCTTTTACAAAGCTGATTTTTAAAGGGATAGCTCACCCAAAATTGAGTATTTTGCTATCATTTGTTCATTCACTCATTTCATGCACATATATTTGATGTAGACAGGACCATAAAAGTGCTGTGTAAAAAAAAAAAAAAAAAGGTGTACTAATGTGTACTCTGTGTAAAGTTTTCTGAAGTTAAATGATAGCTGTGCGTGGAGAACAGGCCAACATTTAAGTTGTTGTTCATTGAAAGCTTTTAACTGTAACACTGAATCAATAAGATGAATGTGGAAACTGGATCGGATTCAAAAGCACAGTTTATTCTCAAACCAAGAATCACTACTGCACTTTTCACTTTAGAGACCTGCGCATATAGCACATAAATATTATGAACAACGCTTATGAAAAAGTTATTTATCACCTCATTAAGTACCCATATGGCACTTTCAAAGCAGATAGTTCTTTATGGAACCTTTTAAAAAAGGGTTCTATTTAGCACCAAAAATGATTCTGCAATTGTTACAAGCTGAAGAACCCTAATTTGTTACTGCTGACGTTTTAACGTTCCACATTCTCTATATTTTTTCTTTGTACGGAAAAGAGCAGCATGGACATTCTGATAAACATCTTCTTTTGTGCTCTATGGAACAAAAAAAAAATCATACATGTTTGGAGCAAGATAAAGCTAAATGATGACAATTTTCACTTTTGCATGCGATTTATTTATTTATTGGTTTTTATTTTACAAACTGCACTGATGCAAATGTGTGCAAGATTTGAAGTGTTTTCAGTGTCAAAAATGGATTGCCATTTTCTTTGTCGCTGGCTGTTATAAAAAGCCTTTGAAAAGAAGCTTGTGAATTTCCCATAGTGGCATAGACTAATGAAGTTCAGCAAACAAACACACACATACTGTACATGTTAACCAGATTCACATGCTGCATATGTTCCACATTTATGTCTTTGGCATCCGTCATTATCTTCCCAGTATTCATTTAGAAACACCATTGCTCAAAGACAACATACTGGAACTCTTAAGTGAAGATTTTAAAGCTAATTAAGGCTTTTATTTTTATTTTTCTCTACTGGGCTCACCGAGAAACCAAACAAAAACAGTTTCTCAGTCAAAACAGCTTCAGGTCAGATTACGGCTTTGTCTTCTCATAAACATGAGTTTCTCTGCCGTGTTTCTATTGCATACACCGAAAGCAAATATTTGGATGCCCCATAGTGCTTTTATCATTCATTTTTGTCAGTTGACTGTTGGATGTTATGATTCTATTTTAAGGGATAGAAAATGAAAGGCAGCGGATGAGAAAAGGCAAACTCTCAGTATCAGTGAGTTGGTGAGAATGTTTTCAATGTGCTGCGCCGCCATGTGGCTGCTATGAGTACTGCACTGGCTACTTATGTGCTATATTATGCACAGCATGTTATTCATTAACTCTAGGTTCTGAGAGATTATGTTTGTCAGCAATGAGGGAAAAGGTTTCAAAATGTTCGACCTATATTATATTCTGTCCAGTTTTCCTGATTCATCAGCAGAATGAAACGCAACTAGAAACCGCCTAGTTGTCTCACTTTTTTATTATTGTTTATCAGTTTTCATCATTGTGCTGCAGATATATTGAAAGTCTTAAATAGCATACAAGTCATTGAAACATTTCCAGGATTATTGCACTGGGGAAAAATAAGTTAAAATTAATATATGTGTGTGTGTGCGCGCGCTTGTTTTGTAATTTACTTTTTTTCAATTTATTTTATCTATTTTTATCTTCTTCTGAGGATATGCACTAGACACTATTTCTCCTTTCATGCCATGCAAGCCACAGACTCCGATGGTGTGTCTCAGATTCACTTCCACCTCAGATTGTGAACTTTCATCCAGCGTCTATTATCACTGTAAGCACAGGAACAAAACACTCATCCACACAGTTAAAAATAACAGGACAGTGGAATGTGTAACTGTTGCTGTTTTTGTTTGTATAGGAAATTAAACCGAGATTCATTGTCATTTCACGTTTCTGGAAAATTGACGGGAAGAGACTGGCTCCAGCATCCTTTTCCACTTCCTCAGACACGCCTTGTCTTGACGTCTCGTAGGTCTGTGTTGCTTTCTGAGATGTGAAATGTTTACTTTTTCAAGTTTTGGCAAGGAAAAGGACTGTACGTCTTAACTGAACACTAGATATTTTTTTTTTTTTTTTTGTTATGGCGGTGAAAAACAGGCCGGTTTAAATTCCATTTCATTTATTTATCAGACACTTTAACATAAACTGACTTGTGGTATTTTTTTTATGATGAGGATTGTACCCCTGAAGCCACTTTGGGTAAAGAGTCTTGTTGAAGGGCTTAATGGTTATAACTCATCAATTATCCCTCCTGGGGTTCGAATCTATAACCAAGCAGACTTAATCTGTGGCTTAACCACTAAGCCACAGCCACCCCACTGTCCAAACCATCTCTGAGAAGAGTTTGGTAGCAAACCTCCACACACACACTCTGTTGGCATGTTTGTGTGTGTGTTAGAAAGCTCCTGTCAGCTCAAGTTCCTTTAACTAACAAAAACTTAATCTTGGATTTTGCTCAATATCTTGTGGTTTAATTACAATCTGGAGAAATGTGCCTGGGGCTACATCCCACGTTTGTACTTGCTTCTTAGGGGAATGTTTTTTTATACTGTGTGCTTATTTGCATCAATAGCAAATGCATAAAGGTTGGGATGCAGAGAGATAGACAGCACATGCCAATCCCTGAAATTTCATACTGTGACTGTTGTTCCGATGACGAGTGTTGTAACTTGTAATGGAAAATGTGTATGTAATATTCCAAGAGTTATTGATGAGTTCAGGAAATACCCACGCTTTGGATGCATTTTAGCAAGATGTAGTAATAGGAAGAGGTAAAAAACAAAGAGCATATTCACTAAACAGTTGAGTCACTTCTGAACACAGTATTTCAGCACAAAACCCTGCACCTTTTTTACAACATGCTTTAAGTCATATTTGATATCTACATTCAGCTATTGAATGGAATTTTACCAAAGATTTCTATATTTCGATAATTTTTACTGTAATGATTTTACTGCGTAGCATATTGCATAATACAGTTGAATGAGCCAAGTCATTTCGGAGCAGTTTTTCTCAGCTTTGTTCAAGGGTGTGTTAAGCGGCTGACGAAACAGGCTGTAATGGCCTAACAAAATTAAAAGTTGGACCATATTTCACTGTACCAACCTGCTTTTATTGACACACGATTGGTAGCGTAATGAGCTTTCTGCCCATTTAGCACAGCCTTTCTCCGCTATGCTTATTTAATCCTAATGTACATATATCCAACTATTATCAAATGTCTTCCTAGCAAAACATTTTATTTTTTCATTATGTGAATTCTTTTGACAAACTCGTTATATAATCACACAGGTTAATTATAGCTCAACCTAAACAGATTTATGAGATTAATAGTGTTTTTACAGGCCAAAACTTCAAATGCCATCTGGTGTTTGTGATATTTTCTGATTACATTCTAAAGTGGACTTTGATCATATGAGGCAGAAATATATTATTTGTGACTTTCTATAGTTAAATAAATGTTGCACCTGTTTAGCGTTTCTCATATTAACATATTTATTCTTATAAAATACCCCAAAATTCATGAAAATACATACAAACCATTTAACATCATAATTGTTTGTTTATTGGATTCATGTTTCATCTGCAGAAATGTTACTGTATATGTTGTTTATGTACAAACAATAGAACCAGGTCTTTCATTCTGGTGCATGGTTTCTGCGCACTGAGATGCAGCTTCACTCACAAGCAAAACTTTCAACTGGCAAGACAATATTTTAGACCTGTGAAAAATGACAGCAGTGCCAGATAATGTTGGTGTGTGGTATTTATCACAATCTTTCACTCAGAATCGACCCACAAGATCTGGAATTGCACCCAGCACAGTGGAAGCCCATTTTCGCCACTTAAGACAAAAATGATGCTTTGGTAAATCATAATTATCACACAAATAATTACGAAATAAAAACTATGAGACTATCTGTCTATGGGATACTACTTATTATGAAATCAGAATTGTAACATAATTATGTATTATGACAGTCATAACTTATTAAAAGTTGAAATCTCATAATTATAATTATCTCATAATTTTGACCTTTGTTATATTTTTATTTCATAATTTTGATGGTTTGTCTCATAATCTTGACTACCTCATAATTTAGAAATCTTGTGCCATGTTTATGACAGTTTATCTCATCATTATGACTTATCTCGTAAGTCATGATTTAGTTAAAAATTCTCTATAATTTATGACTCATTTTTACTGTCATAATTCAGACGTTGTCTCAAAATTGACTTGTCAAAATTTTGACTTTTTAATCTCAAAATTTACTGTCAAAATTAGACTTCTTATCTGATAACTCACTCAGCATATCGTAATTGTATCATAATTATAATTTATTGTGGTTATGATTTACCATAGCATGACATTTTTGCTGGGCTTCCATACAGTTTGTAAACATAGCCTATTTGCACCATTACATATAAAGCAACATAAACTTCGATGCATGTCTTTCTTGGTGAATTCCCCCAAGAGAGAATAGAAGAAAACGTCAGCCAAATGTCTCAATCTGTATGTATTTATTGTTTTGTGACCAATTTCAGTTATAAAATTATTGTAGAACGGAGGCTTTCAATAAAACCCATAACAATGTCAGTCTCAGAGTAACATAAAGCATTTTAATGGGTTATTGGATGCAGAGGCAGATTTGAGTTTGCTCTCTAGAGTGAGTGTGTGTGTGTGTGTGTGTGTGTGTGTGTGTGTGTGTGTGTGCGTGCGTGTGTGTGTGTGTGTGTGTGTGTGCGTGCGTGTGTGTGTGATAAATAGTATGTTGCATGGTTTTCTGTTCCATTGTTGTACCTCTGGAAATTCTCCATGGCTATGATATGATCTTAACTCACTCCTGAAATCCTGCAGTGCCAAGCGGACCATGCTTCTTCATTACAGAGTGCACGTCTAGTTCGATGTGGCACACTTTTATGTACTCTCTATGGCAAAAATAGATTAGTTGACAATGTCATTCTGTGACACAATGCCCCTGAGATAGGGATGATGTCCTTCTGTCTAGACAGTCTTTAGCTCTGCCATGACCTCTCTAGTAACAAACACACACAAACGCACAGTGGAAAAAAAGATTGGTTGTTGCAGACGTCACAAATTTACAGTTTTTAATCTAGTCTGAGAATTTTAAAGGTATATGTCACCACAAAAATTGTATTCCGACATCATTTAATCACCCTTATGTCATTTCAAACCTGTATGTACCTTATCTTATTTTGGAGGATGAATGGTTGGATGAATAATTGGATGACTGGATGGGTGGATGCATTGGCGCTGATATTAAATCAAATGGATGGATGAAGTGTTAAAAATAGTGCTCTGAAATCTGGACTGATGCATGCACCAGATTTGACATGGCATTTTGGCATTGTTTGACCAAAGGAATGTTATAGGATCACCTACATGGAGAGGGTTTCATATTCAGCGCTTGTTTGGGAGAAATGAAGGCCATCTGGATGACTGCCATCGAAACATTTCCTCATAGTCCATGTGGCTTACATCGCAATGTGAAGAGTCCATTAGCAGAGCTTACAGCAAACTGACAGAGTCAATATTAGCTTAAAACACACAGAGACACACAAGGACGCTCACCCACATATGAGGCGCCCAGTGTGTCTTATTGATGAAGTGTAAATAGAGAGACTGCAAATGTTAATGCGGTGCCGTTTTCATTATTCGTTCATTCTGTAATTATGCCAGTGAGTTTGGACAACAACCTAAAGCTTTTGATTAATGATAATGTTTAAATGAACCAATGGCAATGTCACAGAAAATGACCGTAATTGTCTATTTGTTGAAAAGATTGTTGTTTAAAAGGAATAATACTGGATCAATACAACTAAGTAAAGATGAAACTGAAATTTCAATGGTCTTTTCTTCTTTATCATGCACTAAAAGAAAAGTCAGTAAAAATAGGGTCCAATGTGTTGTGTTAATATGAAGGACTTTCTGTATTGACACTACAAAATGTTTTACCTGTATTTAAAAATATTCATCACATTGTATTATTATGTTTTAAGGTTAAAGAAAATGTCCGTAACTTAACGGCTAATGTCCCAGCAGATAACTGCCAGTAGCTTTCCCATTTTTCTACAGATTTTTTTTTTCTTATGGTGGGATGTACGGTATATACCTTGACATCATTTTGTCCATATTGCAAAAACGCACCAATGGGCCAAATAAATAAATACATAAATAAATAAATAAATAAATAAATAAATAAAGTGATGAGATGTGTAACCAAATGTGGTGTCCAAATTTTGTGTTTGTGTTCTGGATTTAATCCATCCAAGTGCTGACAAACAGCATTGAGTAGTGGACTCACACACACACACACACAAACACACACACACCTTATGCCGAGGCACTTATGATGTAAGGGAATGGGGACAACTGTTGGAGGATAAAAAATAAATAAATAAATAAATAAAAACTTTTAAAAACTTTATTTTAAAACTTTAATGATATTTAAACTAAAAATGTATTCTCATCAATTTTGCAGTCATTTAAGTAATGATGGTAACAAACTTGTAATACTGGATATAAGCAGGTTTTTATGCTAAATAAATTAACTCCTATATCCCTCGTCTACTTCTATTAAATAATGTCCTTTTAACCCAGATTAATTCACTATTTGTGATGTGTGAAGAGTTGGATGAGTCACATCTATCTATCTATCTATCTATCTATCTATCTATCTATCTATCTATCTATCTATCTATCTATCTATCTATCTATCTATCTGTCTATCTGTCTGTCTGTCTGTCTGTCTGTCTGTCTGTCTGTATATCTCATCAATAATCTTTTCCTTTCAATATCTGCAAGTCACAGTTGTCCGTCAACACAAATCTCCATCATTATAGCTCCTTTGGAATATTACAGAGGTTGGAACTTTGTTTTTGTTTTTTTTTTGTTGCAAAGGCCTAGTTGTGTGTGAGTGTTTGTGTATGAGAGAGTCTGTATGTGTGTGGATTATGTACTCCCCCAAACACAAGGGCCCACAGAGGTTCAGGGCCAAACCACAGCATCACCAAGCTATCTGTGATTTAACAGCAGCCAATGGGGAGAGGCTCCCTACGGTTTACATCACCAAGGCTTTAATCGCTGTGGTTACTGTAGCTAAACTGGCATAGCTCCAGTCAAAAAAGAATAAATCGATCAGCTCTAATGACTAGTGTTTGCTGGCACAGTCTAGGAAAACAGTTTCATAGTCTATTTTCCAACACCGCACTTTATAGAGCAGGGTTATGGGCCTTCAGCACACTCACAGATAATCACTAGGTCGCACGAAATGTGAAAGGAATTGTTGGACTAAATGAGAGTATCAGATGATGAAAGACGGAATGATCATAAATGATACAGAGTTTGGCTCAGTCATGCATTCCACGGATTGAGATGTTCATAGATCAGTAGAACTGCAGGTCTCTAATGAAGTTGGGAACTTTAAATGGGAACATAAAGCATAAAACAAACAATGTAAGTCTATCTTACTCATAATGACAGAACAAAATACTACAGAATCTGGAACATTTTTATACATTAACTACTGCTAGTGCTGTGGAATCAGATTATTTTATTTTATTTTATGTACTTGAAATGTGAAATGGCAATTTCATGCATATTGAAATCAATGTCTCTGTGGCTCAGTGGTAGAGCATTGCGTTAACAGCGCAAAAGGTTGTGGGTTCAATTTCCAGGGAACACATGTTAGATAAAAAATGTATAGACTGAATGCACTGTAAGTCGCGTCTGCTAAATGTAATCATTATTATATGCATATGTGACAAATATAGTGAGATATTGTCCGCTTTGGACTGGGTTTGGTTTGGATGTCCTGAGTCCATCCCTGGATATTCTGAATAAAACCCTGTGGGAAAACCATAGCAATGCACATCCTCTGTGTATGGTTTTATTAAATATTTGTTAAGTATATAAGTTGAATATGTTTTACAATAAATTCTCTCTCACCACTGTGCAATCATTGGTCTGCTGTGGGATGTAATCCACTCTGTTTGTTCCACAAGATTTGTATGCCACATTGGAAATCTGTTTTAAACATATTGTATGAGATGTTCACCATTTTCTTTCAGGAAAAGTGATGTTGTTTACAGGCGAAAATCATCCAAACCCTTGCTGGCATGTACTGTAAATATAAAAAGTGAGGAGAGGCTTTTAATATGGTCTACCTAATGTTTGCTTCAGACTCTCACGTGTGTTTAATGGACATCATACTCAGAGACTTTGAGACAGAGATTCAGAAAGTTGAAGTTAGCATATGTATTTATTTTTTTCATTTATTCATTCGCTCATAAGACTGAAACAGTTGCTCAGTAAATGCCATTGCTACGGTTATTCAGGAAAATCCTCCAAGTGTTTTTAATCTGAAGGTTTAAATCAAGTTGATATGTATTAAGCACTTGTGTTTGTTATGTAACATTTAAACATCATTATTCTTGTACATGAATTGCCAAAGTCATTTTTAATTGCAAATTTGTCCTGTTGATGGTTTATATTTTTGATTGTTGAATGTTTATTTTTCTGTGAATGTTCCTCTATGTGTTTAGGGTTACAGCTAGGCTGAGGTAACAAAAGATCATGAAACATCTGTAATATTTCTCAAGTTTCACAGTTTTAGACTTCTGCTGCAACATGAACAAAATCGGTGTACTAACCATCTGGGTCACATTTTAGTATTTCTTTGTTCTTGTTATATTGTATATAACTAATTATTCTGATTGATACTTATTAATTTATTACATATTTTTGTACTCCTGTACTCACCCTCAGGCCGTCCAAGATGTAGATGAGTTTGTTTCTTCATCAGAGCAGATATGGAGAAAATTAGCATTGCATGACTCATCAACGGATCCTCTGCAGTAAATGGGTGCCGTCAGAATTAGAGTCCAATTTGCTGATAAAAACATCACCATGATCCACAAGTAATTTGCATGACTTCAAACAGCTGCTTCCAGCTAAAATATGAAATCTAAATAAAAAAAATCCTGGAATGAGAATAATAAACGCTATATCCATGAGATCTCATTTCAAAATATTGTTTTAAAATCTGATTTTTTTTTTTTTTTTTTTTTTTTAAATACCATAATCATGTTTTTGGTTCATTTTGGGTGAATTATTCATTTAAGAATGTAACCTTGACTTGCATTACTATTAGTTTACTATACTAATATAGTGTTAAGATCTGCACAACACCAGAGTTTTCACTATAAATTATGAAATCTAGCATATCTCTGAAGCGTATGTTGTTGTTTAAGTGATACTGTATTGCTTCCAACTGTACCGTACACCAACCTACCATTACTGCGGTAGAGTGACAGATCATGATGGATGGGAGGAATTATCTAGGCCATTACGTTATGCCATCCACTCCATTTGCCCCACTGGGTCTATCATGTACAATTCTGCACTTGTGCTCCAGACGTGCTGTCTCATGAAACTATTCATCATGCACAGGGAATTCCAGCTCACCCACACACATTTCTTTCTAATGCTCTTTCAGCACTTTGCTTTCTCACACTTTTAATTGCACCATTATTCCATTAGATGCTTGTTGTTTCCAAAAATACATTTTATATTTTTTTGGGGGGAAAGGCATGTGGGGAGTCAATATAAATTGGAAAAATAAAAATGTGCATCATCTGTTATTAATGGTACACACTTCACAGAATAATAAAAGCCATTTGGTTGAAAAAATTTATTAAGATCTCGGAATTCTCCTTTAGATGACCTTTGTTTCTTCATATCATACAAGATTTTATCAAAAAAAAAAAAGAAATGTTAAAAAGTTTTTACTGTCCATGGTTTGTTAAGCTTGATCTCTCCCCATGCTTGAACTGTAGAAGAAATTAAAGGAATCAATGTCTCTTAAAGGAAAAAGCTGTGTGTTTGTAATAACCAAATCCACCACTAAAACATTTTGAATGTTGCCTCAGGCCAAAATTCGAGTCAGTAATCCATAATGTTGCTTTCTCCTGTGAAATCAGGAGAGAAATATGCACAGATCAAGCACTGTTTACGAGGAAATCTAAAATAATTGTGTCTGTGTATTTTGATGTCAGAGGATAAAAAGGGATGGACTTTTTCATTGGAGGAAGCAATATTATGAATTATGGATTTTGTCAGAGATGGTTTAAAATGAAAACATCTTGATGGATTTGTTTCTTACAAACATGCTGCTTTTTTTTACTTTACAAGACATTAACTGATGACTGGAGTTGTGTGGAATATTGTGATGTTTTTATCAGCTGTTTGGACTCTCATTCTGACGGCACCCATCCACTACAGAGGATCTATTGGTGAGCAAGTGATGTATTGCTAAATTTTTCACATTTTTTCAAATAAAGAAACAAACGAATCTACATCTTGGATGACCTTAAGGTGAGCAAATTTAAATTTTTTAGTTAAACTATTCCTTTAAAACTAATTTAGCTTGATTAGATTGTGTAATATGCTGATTATGGTTAGCGTGTCATGTTTATGTATATATAGGTTGTAGTATAGTTTACACATGGTTGCATGCTCATTTTAAACATAGGTTTATATATTTTGGTAAAAAAAAAAAAAAAAAAAAAAAAAACTCTTTACAGTAATGATCTTTACAATCTTGTGAGCTAAAACCAACTAGAATTTAATGCTCCTTGATTATTATTCTTGGTCTCAATCTATAGATCCATATTTCTGGCCATACAGCTGTGGAGGTTGTTTAATCCACACTCGAGACGGGCCAAATAAACTGTAAACAGTGGTCCAATTATTCACTAAGCCAGTTGGAAAGGAACAGTGATTAGGCGAAACATTCCCTGTGTGTACCCCTGCTCTTTTTCATGGGAACTGCACTTCCTTTGATTACAGCAAACACATTCACAGAAAGTGGAAACTCGTTTCCCCGTGTAAAGTGATTTTCACTCAACAGAGGGACTCAGTTAACCCATGCTGCAGTCAGAGAGTCAGTGCTTGACTTGTGCGCTGATTCTGTGGTGGACAGTTTCACTGGTTCATCACATGCAGGCAATCAACTGAGTTCCGTGTAATGATTTTTCCTTATAACATGTAGATGGTGATTGACCAGCTTGGAAGTTTGTGATGTTGTAATGGCAGGGGGGGGGGGGGGGGGTTCTGTCACAAGGTTCAGAAGGTCTGATTGAATTCCCAGTGTTGACTGAATAACAACCGAAAGTTACCAGTAAGTTTTTTTTGTTGATAAGACTTTTTAATGTTTTTGAAAAAGCACACTCCAATGCTCAGCAAGGCTGCATTTATTTGATTACTGATTGAAATACAGTAAAAACTATAATATTGCAGTTGAAATTGAGATACTTCAATAGAATAGTGTTTATTTAAAATATAAATAATTTATAACATTATAAATGCCTTATTGCTTTAGATCATATATAGCCATTGCTTAAATAATGCACAATGTCCATGTGTTCAACTCTCTGTATAAGTTTTTGACAACTTTATATGAATAATAATAATAATAATAATAACTTATTATAACTCAGTTATTATGTGTTTAATGACTCGATTCAAATAATGAATAGTAACATATTTTATTATATTGACCCATAAGATGCTATAAGTAAATATTTTACACATATTTATAATATATTTAATTGTATTAATTATTTTTTTTTTATCTTATTTTGTTTTCACATAATAAATGACCACTTTAAACATGAAATATACAGCTGCATTTATATTTTAGGAAAAGGTCTATGGCATCGAAAAGATTCACAAATTCTCACTGCCTTAGCAATTCGATTTAGATAAACACAGAAGTGCTTCACACATAACATACACTAGAATGATAGAATTATACTTTATACAGTTATTAATAGTTTGAATCCTCTTTTGTTCCATGCAGGACTTGAACAGTATAAGGGTCAGTAAATGATGAAAACCTTCAGTCAAGTTCAGTTTTCAGTACAGTACTGGAATCCCCTGAAATAAGTTAAATACAACACCAGAGTGACATGTCGGCGGAGGTGGCTAAAAGCAGCTTTGGTTATTGAACTGTAAATCACATCAAATCCAATTTAAAATATAGTATTTAATGCAAAATGCATGTACCACTAACTTAGAAAATGACCCAATGCTAGAAATCTGATTCTTCACGCTTTCCCAAAAAAGACCTCTTTCTCCTCTCTGTGCATTTCTTAAGTGTATTTCAGATGCTTTTAAGATAAAAACATAAGAATGGACCTGCCCTGAAGGCACCAGCATGACAGCAGATTCCATGATACCTCTGTTTCTCATTTTGGATAAATACAGCCATTCCGGACACCGACATATGGTTCACATTTGAGTAGCACATTTCAAGACTTGGTGATGCAAATGCCCCATCGGAGATATCCAAAACAATAGTTTTTCAGATAGGCCTGTGTTTCCAATGTGCTGATGAGCAACGGATGTGCTGTTTTGGGAATACTTATCTTGTGATTCAATGCTGAGAGATTTTTAGGGAGTTTAAGATGATTTTGAAGCCTTGAGGCAGAAGAATTTTGATTTAACATGTGAAGTTCTTGTCAGACATGTGAAGTTCACAACACGTTTCTTAAACTAGACATGTGACCTTTATGAAAAATATCTGGTGTAGCCTTTGTGGTCAAGAAGTGTCAACTTTGAAAGCTCTGACAATGTTCAACCCTCAAGTTTTTCGTGACTTATAGGGGAGTATTAATGAAATGGATTTGACCACAATAATATGGCAAGATGTTTAAAATGTTTTGATAGAAGTTTATTATGCTCACCAAGGATGCATGTATTTGATTTTAAAATAATTTCTATGTTTTAATATGGTGCTCAAGAAACATGTATTATTATTCACGTTGAAAATGTTTGTGCTGCTTAATATTTAAGTGGAAACTGTGATACTTTTTCAGAATACTTTTATGATTAGAAATCTCAAAAGAACACCATTTATATTAAATGTCTTTACAGGCTAATTGGATCAAATGTGTACTTGGTTAAAAAAAAAACAAAAAAAAAAACACTCCAGTCTCATAATTCACTTTGTAAGTTTCGAGTACCTGGACCACAACATGCGCCCGAGGGTTGTTCTGGCCCCTCAGACTCCATGGGTACAAAGAAATTGGATGACCAACGAGGAGGTCTTTTCTTGTTAATAAGATTTATTTTTCCAGTGGAGTAAATTAATCAACAATCTTACTGCCCAGTGGACTAAGATGAATCCTGTAGATTATTGGTTTAAATTGTTTCGCTGCTTAGATTTCTGGGTCACCAGTTCTCCAAGATACTGGGTTTTTCATTTGGCCTTGGAAACTGAGGCACCTAGTGAGGCAAACATGTTGGAGTGGTTCAGGTCTTCAAGCATGCTGGTAAGTCCCTGAAGGTTCTGGTAATTTGACAATTAATCAGAGCTAGCTTTGCCTTCTGCCAATCTATGAGATATTTTGCATCAATTCTTCTTGCAGCATATACTCATTGTGTCATAAAATTTTAATGATTTCAGTAGATTCATATTCAGCCTCATTTAAACATTTTTCAAAATATAATTTTTTGTGTTGTGTTTGTTGTGTTGTCAGTGGACTAGAAATAGTGGCTAGGATATGAAAGATGGCTCCTCAATGACCATAACAATCTTTCTCTTTCTCTCTCTGACAGGTGCAAACTAATATTATTCTCTTTGCTCTCTAACTTATACCTGTGCCACATATAGGCTGCACCAGTGTCTTGTTGCGCTGGTTCTTTTAGCTCAGGTCTCTTCCTGCATCAAAGGATGCACTGTAATGCGCTGTACAATGTACAATGCACTGTAAACCTGCTAAAGAAAGCCAGAGGGAAGATGGTAATTTGAGGGCGTGTTAATGGAACAGATAGAGGAATGTGATGGGACACCAGCCAGGCACAGCACAGCTGAACTTTTATACTAGAGGAGATCAAAACTATCAAAGACAGCTATAAAACTACCAGATAGACAAATAGATAGTATATATAGATAGAATAATATTATTTTCTGTGTAAAATTATATCTAAGTTTACAGCTTTCTTGTACATTTTCATTTAATTGTGTGGCTATAGAGATATTAATCAAAACCACAAAGATGTTTTGTTTTGGGCAGTATATCCGAAAAACGTATATCCGTTTTTGCTTCCACTGAAAAAATGATCTGTGGCGTTTTTTGAGCTGAAAGTTCATAGACCCATTCTCTGGACACCTGAGACTTATATTTCACCTGTAAAAAGCAGCATTATGGGTTGCCGTTAATGGTGTATATTCAATTCAATTTAATTCCAGTTTATTTGTAGCACTTTTTACAATACAAATCATTGCAAAGCAAATTTACAGAAAAAAAGT
Source organism: Carassius auratus (assembly GCF_003368295.1). NCBI lineage: Eukaryota > Metazoa > Chordata > Actinopteri > Cypriniformes > Cyprinidae > Carassius > Carassius auratus. The sequence continues at coordinate 11,883,686 of NC_039287.1, read as the reverse complement.
TTCTACAATATTTAGTAGTAGCTTATAAGTAGCTTATCAGAGAACCTAGGACAGATCCTTGTGGCACTCCATATTTTACTAGTGATAAATGAGATGACTCCCCATTTAAATAAAGTTGTAGTGATTAGACAGGCAGGATCTAAACCATCTCAAAGCTTGTCCTTGAATACCTGTATAGTTTTGTAATCGATCTATGAGTATGTCATGATCTATGGTATCGAACATAGCACTAAGATCAAGTAAAACTAGCAATGAGATGCAAACTTGTTCTGGCGCAAGAAGCAAGTCATTTGTAAGAAGTGCAGTTTCTGTGCTATGGCTAACCTGAAATTCTTCATACAGATAATTTTTTTGCAGGAATGAGTACAACTGAGCAGACACAACTTTTAGACATAAATGGAAGATTTAAAATGGGCCTATAATTTGCCAGTTCACTAGGTTCTAGTTGTGGTTTCTTAATAAGAGGCTTAATAACCACCAGCTTGAATGGTTTTGGGACGTGATTACTTAAGATAACGACGAGTTGATAATATTGAGAAGCACTTCTTCTGCTACAGATAACAACTCTTTCAGTAATTTAGTGGGTACATGATCTAATAAACATGTTGTTGGTTTAGATGCAGTGATAAGCAGTGTTGGGAGTAATGGCGTTTAAGTATAACTGCGTTACTAACGGAGTTTAATTTTCAGTAACGGAGTAATCTCATTAATCACTTTTCCCATCGTTGCAACGCCGTTATCTTTACTGAGAATGTAAAGTGCCGCGTTACTAAAATTTGGTTGAATAAAGCATGAGGTGTCATGCTTTGGCTGGCTACACATCAGCTGCCTGACACCGTTGCAAATCCGATGATGATTGGCTGAGTGGGCGGTGCCCTGCTCACGCTGTCTTACTGCACGCTCTGACAACCACTAAACACAAGACGGCATCAGCGAAAATGGCGTTCTCGAACTGGAAGTACCAGAAATTAAAGGCAAGAATGTTTCTGTAACATGCACGCTATGCCCAGGAAAAAAGACTTTATCCACGTCTGCCTCAAGCAACTCAAATCTTATGAACCAACTCACATCAACACATGCTAACATGTTACTGTACTGAATATTTAATGCTGTGTTCAAACCAAACACGTCTTGTGCGAATAACTCATGCTATTCGCGCGTAGTTGGATGCTTGAACATTTTGAACAGCATTTTCAACCACCATTTTTATTCAGATAACTTTCTAAATATTACTGTTATCGTGTTATGAAATGTAGTTTTAAAAGTATTTCATGCGAGAATGTAGTTGTTTTAAACTCAAATATGTGGTTAATTTAAAAATGTGTCTTTGCATTGACTTAACATTGAAATCACTCGTGCCAGACGCTCTATTTGTGTTTGGTGTGAACGCACCATAAGAGTTGGATAGTGTTATGTTTATTTAGCATTAACTTTAGGCCTAATATACAGTTACAGAGATTTGCACTAATGGCCAGGTTTCCATTTGTTTCTTTTTACCCTTTTTACCCAAGTTTAAATTTGTTTGTCTTAATTGTCTTAATTTTGTACTTGAATTTTAGTTTTTATTTCTATGCATATCATATGGCAGGCTGCAATCTATTGAGTTCAAATAAATACATTTTCTAAAATACATATAGTGTTTTTATTCTTCAATCAGTTAATATAAACATCTTATATATTTAAGATGTTATAGGATGTAATAGCGTTATAGAACACAAAAATAACATCACAGTTACTTTACTCAGTTACTTTGAGTAACTAATTACTTTTACAATGTGGTAACTGAGTTACTAACTCAATTACATTTTGGGCGAAGATATTTGTAACTGTAACTAATTACTTTTTTTAAAGTAAGATGACCAACACTGGTGATAAGTTTATTTAGCTGTTACATATTGTATAAGATAAGTGTATGAAAGTGAAAGTTTTGATTAAGCTGCAGAGTTTACACTTCAAGTAAGCCAATTTACATTTACATTTAATCATTTAGCAGACCCTTTTATCCAAAGTGACTTACAAATGAGAACAATAGAAGCAATCAGACCAACAAGAGAATACAAGTGCCATGACAAGTCTCAGTTAGTCTAGTACAGAATCAATAGCCAAGATTTTTATTTTTATTTTTTTCTCCGAGAATAGGATAGAAAAGAAAATGAAAGTGCTAGTATTAGTTGGTCAAGTGCTGGCAAAAAAGATAAGTCTTTAAATGTTTTTTGAAAACGAATAAAGTCGAATGTTCGAATTGAGATTGAGAATTGGGGGTCATTTCAGCAGCTGGGAACAGTCCAGGAGAAGGTCAGTGAGAATGATTTTGAACCTCTTTGGGATGGCACCACAAGGTGTCATTTACTTGCAGAATGTAAGCTTCTGGAGGGCGCATAAGTTTGAACTAGTGAGTTTAGGTACAGTATATTGGTGCCGTGTCAGTGGTCATCTTGTAGGCAAACATCAGTACCTTGAATTTAATGCGAGCGGCTTGCACCCAGTGTAACCTGATGAGGAGAGGAGTAACGTGAGATTTTTTGGCTCGTTGAAGAAAACCCTCGCTGCTGCATTCTGGATCAGTTGTATAGGCTTGACAGTACATGCAGGAAGGCCCGCCAGGAGAGCATTACAATAGTCCAGTCTGGAGAGAACAAGAGCTTGGACAAGAAGTTTGGTGTCTTGCTCTGACAGGAAGGATCTAATCTTCCTAGTCACTGTAGTAGACGCTTGCTTGAGATCAAATGAGGCGAGCAGAGTGTTGAAGTCAGCAGCCTGGGGTTTATCTAGGTGGATGTTGAAGTCACCAAGCAGTGCCAGAGGAGTGCCATCCTCAGGAAAGTTTGAAAGTAGCACTCCTCCAAGAAGTTTCCCAATTGACCTGGGGGATGATAAATGACCACAAAGTGGATTTTAAAAGGGTGGGTTACAGTAATTTCACGTGATTCAAATGAACTGTTACCTCTAAGAGATGGTTGAAGATCAAAATTCCATTCTTTTGAGATAAGGAGACCAGTACCTCCACCCCTCCCAGTCGTATGAAGGGGTGTGGGAGCAAGTGAAATTAGTGGAGAGGGCTGCGGGAGTTGCAGTATCTTCAGGTTTGATCCAAGTCTCAGTTAGGGCCATGATATTGAGACCAGAATGAGTAGCAATAGAACAAATTAAATCTGCTTTGTTAACAGCAGACTGGCAGTTCCAGAGACCAACTGGAATAGGGAGTAAAGTAGTAGAGGTCAGAGGGACAGGCCGTAGATTTTTGGGATATGCCTGCCTTCGACGTATATTCATAGTTATAGTAGAGATCTGAAAGCACATAGTGAGTACAAGTGACCTAAATAAGTATTCGAGAACAAGCTATACAAAAAGTAAAGAAAGGGGAGGAAAGCAATACTCAAGTGCCTTGTCGGGGTCCTTGCTCAGTAGAGTTGCGCAGGAAGAGTCGATGGTCTTTCCACTCATCGGTCTCCACACAAAGAGGCTTCACACGACTGAAGTCAGCTGGCCACGCCTCACTATTTAGCAAACCGAAACTGGGGAGTCCCGCGATGCGCAAAAACAAGCGCCACTTCAGCATGAATTTACCACGGTAGAAAACACAGCAAATGAAACAAAGTTTCCTAGCAATGATGACCGTGCAGTAGTCTAAAGTGAAAACGAGGCAAAACGCTTACAAACTGCTGTCCGTATCTGTTGCTTGACTGTTTCTTCTAACAAGGGATTTCAAAACAGCTAACTAAGTATTTTCACTGGCTTTGGCCACGCCTCACTATTGCAGACCGAAACTGAGGAGTTCCACGACAAGGAAAACGCAAAAACAAGTGCAACTTCAGCATGTATTTACCACGGTACAAGACACATGCTGTGATCACTTAGAGAAACTGAGAGGACTCTCTCCACATATAATAAATAGAAGTAATTTAATGTACAGTAAGAGGTCTGCTAATGAAGCTCAGAGATACACTTGATGAAAGCACAGAAGACAGTTGTATATCTCATAAAAGATACTGACATAAATCTTCATTAATATTTTTGTTGTTATTGTTTCATCATATATAATGAAAATAAGATCATCATGATAATAATAATTTAAACATGTTGGTTCCACTTTATATTAAGTGGCCTTAACTACTTTGTACTTTATTTAAATGAATAATTTGGTACAATGCACTTATTGTGTTCATACATGTTTTTACATTGTACTTATATTTTAAAAATACCTCCATGTAAATTACATCTGTAATTAATTTCTGTAATTACATTATTATTACACTGTTAACCCATCCTTAAACCTACACATACCATCAAACCTGTCCCTTACCCATTTCCCACCTCAATACCAGCAAAAGTATTTTGCAATACAATATGAACACAATAAGTACATTATACTTATTTTATGTGTAAGTACATAGTAGTAGTGTTGGCCACCTTAATATAAAGTGAGTCCAATGTTTTTATTAAAAACTTTTTTTTTCTTTTTTTTTTCTTTTTTAAATAACTCTTTAAGATATTATCACTGAAACAAACAATGTTTTTTGAAAAAGAAATCTAAAAATAATTTCAAATAATCACAGTCATTAATAGACCTTTAATATGGACCTTTTTTCTGCAAAATCATTGAGTGCAAATCCCACCCTGAAGTCAGTTCCAACGACTTAGCCTAAAATCTAATCTTAAAGGAGTAGTTCATCTTAAAGGAAAATCTAATCTTAAAGAAATAGTGAAAATGTACTCCCTGTAGGCCATCCAAGATGTAGATTAGTTTGTTTCTACTTCAGAACAGATTTGGAAAAATTTAGCAGTACACATTACATGAGAACATGCTCACCTTTGGATCCTCTACTGTGAATGGGTGCTGTCAGAATAAGAGTCCAAACAGTTGATAAAAACATCATCAATAATCCTCAAGTAACACACACCACTCCAGCCTAACAATGCACTTATTGTGAAGTGTAACACTGCCTGTTTGCAAGAAATCAATCAATAAAGCCCTTTTTAACCTTAAACCATTGCTTCTGGATAAAGTCTTCTGTCCATAATATTGCTTTCTCCAGAGAAAAAGTCATCTCGTCTGAATCAGGGGAGAAATATGCACATATCAAGCTGTGAATTCATGCAAAAACGGTCCAAAATGGCTCTAAACAAATATGTCAGTGGAGTTTGATACTTTTTTTCACTGGTGGAAGCTTTGTAATGGATACATATGAAAACATCTTAAATTTGTTTCTTACAACACTCTGCTTTATGCCACAGGTTGATTACTTGTGGGTTATTGTGATGCTTGTATAATCTGATGGCACCCATTCACTGCAGGTGATCCACTGGTGAGCAGTGATATAAAGCGATGTGATGTATGTATATATATACTGCTATAATGATAACTAAATTTAAAGGATACTTTCATCATAAAAAAAGCAAAGAAAATTAACACCAAATGGCAGCTTCCCACATGCTAATTGCCTTATTCAGTTTGACATATTATTCATGGACATGAGATCATCCATCCATGACATCCACATCCGTGGTGTTACGCTGGGAATTCTAACCATCTACCCTCCAGTTAGTGGTAATGAGGGTTCAACCACAGAGCCACAGAGTGACTGAAGCATCCTCTGAGAAAACCAACTGCTCTGTCACTATCTATAGGTCATGGAAACTCCCATTCATGGAAGTCTAAGCAGCCTGAATGTGTTCAGTTCTGCTATATTGATTGTCTGAGAGCTGGCAGGGTCGGGTAATATTTGGGAATCAGATGGGGTTGCTGTGGTGTGCTGTGCTCTGGGTTAAAAAAAGGTTGTATGAGATAATGGTTGATAAATTGTAGTGCGCAAAGGGTTCCTGTGGCTGCAGGAAGAGGGTGGGTGTAGCATGAGTTTAAAGAAGGTCTAATGGAGTTGAAGGGCTACTGCAATGTGCATGAGCTGTAATAGTACGAGGGAAGATTTAAGATGTATTTCTGGCATTTCATTAAAATTAAAATTAAAATTAAAATTAAATTTATGCATTTAGCAGACGCTTTTATCCAAAGCGACTTACAGTGCATTCAGGCTATCAATTTTTACATATCATGTGTTCCCGGGGAATCGAACCCCCAACCTTGCGCTTGCTTGCTATGCTCTACCAGTTGAGCTACAGGAACACTATTTACTGTGGTAGAGCATTCTGTTCAGTGTTGGATTGTTATAATGAAATACTGGATTTAAGAACAAGACAACAGACAACCAAACGGACACAACTTTTGTTCTGCACTGAATGAAAACAGAGACTGAAAAAATAAATGGTTGGTAAATGTCACGAATAATCTCAAAGAAATTAATTAAATGTGGAATTTTCAAGTATAAATATTGAAATAATATGCTCAGTAACACCTTACTTGAGGATTTTATGTATAATTTATTATGTAATGTATTAATGCATTATATCTTTTTAGAAGTAATTGTAACCATGTTGAAATGCATTATTATATTTTTAGATTCCTTGTAACATGTGGTTTGTTGTGTTTTAATGCATAATAAATCTATGTAATCTTTTGTAATTCAGTGTTCTGTATATGCACAAAGTGATATCAGTGTGCTCTGACTTGCATATTTTGTTTAGGTTTAAAATCCATGACTGAGATTTATATTCTTGGTACTTTAAAATTAAAACTTTGAGATTTAACTTTCTATTTATTTTTCTTACTTCGTGATTAGGGCAATTTTTTCTGGAATACGCTCAATTTCATAAGTAGCAAAAACAATTTCTTGATAAATATGTACTTAAAATCCATCATCCCTGACAGGTCTCTTTTTTTTTGGAGACAATTTATCAGCTTAGGTAAGTTAGATGCATCATTTACATTTCTGATTTCACCACAGACTCTGACCCATTGTTGTGCAAATCACCTTGCACCCCATGAAATAAGCAGCACTTATGTAAAGTTTTGCTGCTGTAGATCTGTTTGTTGTTGTCTGTACTCATAGTGTACACACAGTGATTCTCATTGGATAATTGATCATCTTGGTTCCTCTCCATGAATCTGTCTGGGTTCTGGGAAGCCCTTGCATCTTCAATTCATATGACCCAGCTGTTTACCACAGTGTAAACATGGTCTAGTAACATGCAGGAACATCTTGTACAAGACTATTGGTGTTCAAAACAAGCAGAGGCACATTTGGACAAAAAAAAAAAAAATAAAAATAAATTCAAACAACTTCTTTCTGCTATTTGTCTATTCATCTTCCTTCGGTTAATGTTCAGTAAATGTTTTCTCAAAGTTCAAAACTAAATTCTTCAGCACAAGCACACACATAAATAGAATATGTGCATTACCATGACAAAATTATCTTCAAGCATCTAAATAAATAAATAATAAAGTTTCAAATGTCCCCAGAGCAACTATGCATCTGAATGGCTTCTATTTGTCCACTGAAGCAACTTTGTCTAGAGTTCTGTAAAAGATTGCCTCAAACTTCTAAAAAGTGTTCTCACACAAAAGTCAAATCTATGTTTGTACAATCAACAAAAAGAAAAGCTTAATTTGAAAGCATTAAAATGCATTAAAAATAAGCTAAACACTCACAATAACTACAATAACAATTTCATAACTTAATGAAAACATTCTTACTACAACATTGTTACATCAAAGTATTTACTTATTTTATTTATTTGAAAAAGTCCTGGAAAATCTTTCCTGCTTTCCTAGAATATTGTGAATCATATTGTGAACATAAAAGCTGTAATCGCTGTATAGACGCTTGGGACAGTAGTGTTGTCTGCGGTGAGGATGGGCACCGTGTGTGTGTGTGTGTGTGTGTGCGTGTGTGAGATAATGTTTTACAATTAGAATGAGCTGGAGTCTTCTGCTCAGTCACCATGTGGAAATGTTTTAGTGAACAAGGTATCAAAGTGAGACATCTGCAATACATTAAGGCAGAGTTTTGCACACTGATGAGTGATGGAGTGTTTTGGTTGATGAAGGAAAACTGTGAAGTGTATATTGGTGTGTTTTTGCCCATATAATGTCTAACTATTTCAAAGTCCATACCTGTGGTAAATTAAACCTATGTACAAGACACACACACACATGACAGATACAATTTAAGATAACCAGTAAAATAAAGAAACTCCTGCAAAGTGTGGGTGAGACCTGCAAATAAAATTGTTGCTATGGAAACTCACTCCGCTCACTCCTGAGTGTCCGTGACAGCACCCCCCCCCCCCACCCCCCCCCCCACCCTGTCTAAATGCATATGTCTGGAAGAGGGCTGTCAGAACAGGGTTTACCATGAGGACTGAGATGGTAGTATACATAAGCTCTCACCTTAGGAAATGACATAATCTAAAGTAAAGGAAACCAAGTTTCTCATTTACTGCCGCTGAAAATACATGGAAGTGTCCAAAGTGGCCACTAAAATATTCAGACACTTAAGTCACATTTAGAAATCTTTGAACGCCTGCATTAAATATCAAGCTTTCCCTGAACTAACTTTACATTTTTGCGTTGACTTTTAACCAGCTGGTGTCGGTGTGATTTGTAGTGGATGAATGAAGTCAGTTCACCTGAAGTTCACGCAGGTGTCCGAGCAGGTGTAGTCCATCACATTATGTTCCACTTATGTTTGACAAGTGTCCAAATACTGAACAGAATATCTACTGTTTTTAATTTAAAACCTAACAAGCGTATTTTTGTGCAGTATTTCGTTTGAAAAGTCAAATCTTAATTACTTAACCAGAAGTTCATTAAGAGTTGTTTTTATCATCAGTTTAGACTTTCATTCTGACGGCACCCATTCACTGTAGAGAATCCATTGGTGAATAAGTGATATACTGTTTAATTTCTCAAATCTGGTTCAGACTGAGGTGGTGTTTACACGAAAACATTTTCAAATTAATATGGATAACGTTTTATTTGTTTTGGCTGTTCATTGACAAGACAATGGCATTTTGGAACTTTTGAACTTTTGAAAAAGGTTTTCAATGTGCAAGTTTTTAAAAATAATACCATTATTGTCTGTGTGTACACAAAAAAAAAAATGCAAGTTTTAAATGCAAGTGCTAAATTTCAACTCATTGATGTTGAGAATTTTGTTCTTTTTTTATTTTTTTATTTTTTTGCCATTACTCAACCTGGTAATTTATTTTACACTCTGTTACATTTGAAGTTTGTTTATGTTTCATCATTCTGATTTGAATTTCTTTTCCACCTAGTATACCACATAGTAGAGTTCGATCAAAACAAATAGCTGGTAATCACAACCATACTCATCTATAAAGAACTTGTTTAACTGCAAAATGAGAAATAAACTACATGCTGCAGCTGTCTGCTTAAGCATTTCTTAGGTTTGAGTATTATTTAATTGAGGCGGCTCAAGTGGTGACGACATTGTGTGTGTTGAAAGTGAATGCTGCTGACTCAGAGGATATGAGGCATTGGTGTTATCTGGGCAAACAGCAGAACGATGAGAAGATAGTGAAGAGTTTGTCTGGGTTCCTTGGAAACAGGAAGACCTCCTAATTGGCTTTGGCACTGACTTGGTGTGTGTGTGTGTGGTTTAAGCGGCTAGCAGCAAAAACTGTATACTTCACATGCAGAAAATATTTTCTTCTATGACAAATGCAATATATATATACATAAAATTGCATACATTAATTTTTTTGATTTCTGCATATTACTGTATGGGTAACATTTGTCCCGTAAATCATGATGATAAAGTCTGCAGACCATCATCATAGTGTGTCAGAGTCAATACAGTAATTGTATTATTATCAAATTAACTATAGAAAAGTCTCTGATTATTTACCTGGGAAACGATCTGTTTCAAAGGTTCAGAGGTTTACCACCAAAGCGTCAATAAGATAATTGACCATTTTATGACACAGCAACACTCAGGTTGTAAATGTGGTATGCCTCCCCAAAAACTTATTTTTATTTAGTCAGTTTTAGTTAGTCATAGTTATATTTTTTTGTTATATACATGACCATTGCGTCCAAAGGAAAAGCATGCACTTGTTTTCAGAAGCTGTATCAGAGTTCCTCAGCTCTCTGAATTCTCTTAAACCATAATACTTTACTAGCATGGAAAAGGGAGATGAAATAGAGTTTGGTATGTCTGAGCATGATGATCAACCTCTACTGTCGTACCTGAGCCTCGTGTCTGTCTAACAGGCAGGGTCCTCTGTAAGACTAAACCATCTCTTCTAGCAGGGGCTGTTTTGGTTTGGCTAGCACAGATCCCTGTGCAAACAGGAAATGGTGCACTGCTGTAAATCTGGCTGTTGCCACAATGACTGGATCATGAGCCTTGACACTGACATTGGATAGGCCATACAGAAGCTCAGAGTAAAGCAGATTTGATCGCTCAGGTGTTCAGATCACTGTCAGTGACATCATTGGTGTGTAGCAGAAATGAGTCAAATCAGACAAATCAAAGAGTCTATCAGAGCTGTGTGCATTGAAACATGAGCTGAATTCCTCAGGAAGTCATAAATCAGTTCTAGTGCCACAAGAACCAAGCAAGATAACCAACCAACCAACTTGTTCACACAACAGCTTTCAACATTAATACCAATAGAACAATTATTGACAATTTTAATTCGAAGAAGAGATTGTCAAATTTATTGTTCGTGATTGGAATGCAACGCTGGACATCACATGTAAACCCAGGAGATCAAGTTAAATACTTGCATTGACTTCCCCCCCCAGCCAGTGAAACCAGACTGAAATTCCTAAGGGGGAAGGGCTTTAAACCTTTGTCTTCACAGAAAAGTCCTTTGCCAGAGAATGGCAAATAAACCCTTTTTATACATTATATATGGACCAGAATGAACTCAAAAAAGACTTATGAATGAATCATTCCATTGCTTAACTCCATATTCATTTACGTGTAACCCACACATTTGACTATCATGTATAATCACTTATTGTGTATGTCTTTTGATAACTATAGGATACATAGTCATGTCTAGTATTGAAATAATCGCATTTTCTTGCTTGATATTGTCCTGACAATCATTTATTTGTAAAATATATCATAATCATGTTATAGGAATCATGTCCAAAATTAGACCCTGTGAGGCAAAACCACATGCTTGGTAAGATAAACAAATGATTTATGATACCCACCCCAAGGACCATATCTGATTGGTCAAGGCAACATTTGAGGGGTGGCCAACAAGAAAGTTTAAATACTTTGGATACGATTAAATTTTTGCTTTTAGTTCTAGTCTAGCTGCTGCTATTAGCCATGTCGGCTTTTAGTTCCAGCCTTGCTCGTGCTATCAGTCATGCCTGCTCTTAGCTTGTAGCTTTGCTACCTAGCTTTAGCTTGTAGCATCTAGCCATGCGGTTAGTCATCATGGTTCTTTGAGCGCGGTTCCAGCGTGCCTGCCTGCTGCTACTTATGCCACAATGAGAAGGAACACAACCTAGTCTCGTCAAACTTTATTTCTTTTCTTTTCCGTTTGAGAGTTTTGTGTTCTGAGTTAAGTTTTGTAACGTCGACCTCGTCTGCGCGTTTGAACTCCGACCAGCCACACAACTCCAGCTTCAGCCAACGCCCAAGCACGGGCTCCCCAAGACGTCACTTCAGCCAACTGAACTTCAAGCCAATCAGCGACACCGGGATACCCCTTTCAACTGGAGTCCCTTTCACAGCAAACTAAGGCAACGTATTCCCAGATATTTGTTGTGCTGGTGTATCTAATATAATTTTAACCCCATTGAGGAACTCAATGCGAGTGCTAATTACGTGATTGATGGTTGTTCATGTTTATGCAATTTAACGTATTGCTGTAAACTTGGGATTCCATATTTCCATTCTTTTAAACTCATCTTTCCCTAACTTTCGACCTTCCTGCAACTTGTGTGAATGTGTGTGTGCGTGCGTTTATGTGTTAGATTAGTTTATATGTCTTAGATTTATCTAATAAAGCCTTATTCATATTGAAAAGAGAAGTATCTTGTGTTTTGTGCTTACAAGTTAATGTCTTAAACTGCCGATCTTGTTACTGTGCTAATTGATAGTGTTTTCACTATAGTTTGGATATTAGTATCCAGCGCAGATTTGATGTTAAACGGCTCGTTCACTGAACCGCAGGCGCGTCTCCGTGAACAGCCGTGAAACAGTGATTCTGTTCAAATTCCCTTTAAAATCTTAAATGATTCCCTTTGAGCTAAACTGACCTGATTCCCTTACATTTATAATGGTGGAGAATGCGGGCAGTTTAATCTAAATTGTGAGCATAAACCAAGTTATTTAATCTTTGATTTTGCTAAAGGAATGAAAGATGAGAAGCATGCGAGACCTGAGTATGTGTGTTGTGACGTAAGCAGCGCGCGCCCTCCCGCTTGAATGAAAGGAGCTAGAGGAGACTTTAACTCGAGTCCGTCTCCCCGTTGTTAACAGCAGTAAGTGAACTTAAAAGTAAACATCTGAGAACATACAATAAGGTAGAAATTGAGCGTGTTCCTCATTTGTGTAATGCCTTGTTTTATAGCTGATTTGATTTCTCTGCGTGTTCCAGTGTCTCAAACGCTATCTCAGTCACTGTTTGCTGAACGGAGCTAAACTGTTAGTGTTTCAAAAGGGATATAAATCGGTGAATAAAGAATAGTTTTGAGGGGGTTCCTCAATCTATTTATCAAAGTCCCCGTATTCATATTTCATATAGTTTGATTGCCAGTGCGTGTTCCACTGCCGAATCAAATTTGATATTCGACTCCCCTAAGTTAACGTTAAACATTAGAGAACAATGTTTGTCCATTTGTATCCGTTCACAAAGTGCGTGTGTCCGAGAGTAATTTGAATGGGAGTGTTTTAAAAGCTTGATCAAGTAAATTTTAACTGTGTACCAACAGCGAAGGAAAACTTTTATGTTTGTGTCCAGAAAAACTGGCACGGAGATTCAAATTGCTGAGATTGATATAATAACTACAGCAGGAAGCTGCTATTTGAATTAAGATAAATTTAACTCTATACAAACTGAGAGTTTAAGTGCCACATCGCAAAACCAACTGAAAGGCGGTGTTGTTATTTGTACAGTGTTGAAATGAGCCGACATTTCATGTAACATGCTTAACTGTATTTGCAACAATGCAACGATTCATGTGCTAATCCAATAGAATGTGCTTTGGTTGCCATAGTGACGACCGTGACCCGGAAGCCTAACGTACTTCCGGAGAAACTCTGAACTGTGCACGCGCAGCGCACAAACTCCGCGGCGCTAAGCTAACAAAACCATTGCATTTACATTGAAAGTCTATACTAAAGCCCCTAGCCTCAAGGGTTAGCCGTTAGCATTACCATCCAGTGGTAGAATAATGTGTGTTTGGGCAACGCTGACGTGATTTAACCATTTTAAACATCTTAACTAACACTTGTTAGTCTCTTTCTTTTTATCGCTCTCTTTTCTCACTAGACCACTTATTTTCATTTTACTAGAAAGGGAAATACTGACTCACAATTATTATTTGTCAAATTGAAATTTAATTGAAACATTAAATTTATTTGGAAGCATTTAACATTTCCCTCTCAGATCATTTCATATGATCTTTTATTTCTAGTATTCTCTTTTGGGTCTAATTATTTTAGGAATGAATAAGCCTTGAACTTTGGAAGTTAAAGTAAACTTATTCTTCCTAATTTATTTATTACCCATCTGAATATATGCTATTCAGACCTTTACTTATTTGAATGCGTTTTACCCCTCTTCCTGTTTTGGTTATACACTTAACCACTATTGTTTTACGTATTGATTTCCTCTTTTTAATTTCATTTTTGCATATTTTGCCCATTTATTAATTTTTTTACTTTTCCTATTTCTTACCATTTCTTTTGTGTATCCTAGCCTGGGAACGACAAAACCTGAGCCCTAAAAGGAGACATTGTTATCCCTCACTACGAGTTCAAATAAATTAGAAAGACAACCCTCTTTCACTTAAAGTTTATTTTGTTTGATTAGTTGTGCAGCAACTAACACAACGCTCTGCTTGTAGTTGAGATAACCGCTACTGAGACTTACCATCTCTGTCCTCTCTCTCCTTTACTTTCCTCTTCTCTTTTTACATTTGTAGGACATGTAAGAACCATCAATCAATTCTAAGTGAAGTAAATACGCAATCGTGCCAAAGACGACGAATCATCCTTATGAATTTGATTGTAATCATCCTCTCATTTGTTCTTCCTAACCTCCCAACATTTGGAAACGCAATCCAAGTTTTAGCATCTCATCCAACTTTGAGATCAATTTAATAGAGATACGTGTTGAACAACTGTCGCCTTCGCAGCCTCCCTGGTGAGCGGTCCAACTGAAAGGTGTACGGTGTCAATCCTGTCAGACTAAGAAAAGAGATATCAGAATTATTATTGTATTCTTTTGTCCAAAGCAAGAAATATAATAATATTGTTTACGTTTTTGATAACATTTAATTGGAAAAAATAATTTTCCTCATTTGAAAAACAGAAATTTTGCTTGTCATTTGAATTTGTTTTTCACCTCTGTCTCTCTTTTCCTCTTCCTCATTAGAGTGACAAAGTCTTCGCATCTCTAGCCTACTTAGACACCCTGAGACCAACACAGTCATCACCACATTTCACTAGTGGGTCACAATCACTGATACAACACTTAGTTGTCCCACCACACATAGGCTTTTACTCCACACAGATCTGTGTCAGTCTCTCTTCTCCCCAGCGTGCCAACATGCCGCAGACTGCAGACCCCATTCCCCATGGGGAAGATGTGAACATTTGGCTGAGAGGCATAACAGACAGCCTCACTCCAAAGACATTTGAACTGTTATTATTTTTAATAATAATCCTAATCCTGAGAAGATTCCTGACACAAGATTCAAGCCAAAACAACAACCACGAGGAGCTTGTCAAGATCACAAGCTCACTAAGCTATGCCTTCACAACCCAGCTGAAACTGAGCGACAAGCACATCACCCACCTTCAAGAGGAGCTGACACGTGCTGAACGTCGCATAGACAAGCTGGAAGTGAAAGTTCAAGATCAACTCAAAGCACCCAGCGAGAGGGAGCAGGATACAACAGAACAAGTTATGAAGCTCCAAGCAGCCCTGGCAGCAGCTCAGCTCGACCAGCAACATGCAACGGCTGCTCCGAAAGACCTGGTAAACAGACTCCAGTATGCCGAACAGCTACTAGAGAAAGCCAAGATAGACATCAGAAACAAGAATTCTGAAAATAGTGCTTTGAAAGACCACCTTGAAAGGTACAGAACTGAAATGGACAATCTGACCCAACAACTAGATGATACCAACGATGAGCTCTACATGGTCAGAAAAGAACTCCAAAATGCTTACAAGCACAAACAAGAGCCAAGGAAAGAGAAACCTCTCTTAGCCTCATCACTGCTGAGCAGAGCAGAGTCCCACGTCCAAGAACTGGCATATGACGAAAGGAGCGAAGGGCCACAACCCAAAACCTCACCTGCCTTCGCCACACAACCCTTTCCTGCCAACGAAAGAAAACCTCCCGTCCAAGACCTTGAAGCTGCACACGGGATGACAATCAAAGACCTCAACAAGCTGTCTAAAAACATCAGCAGGTTCAACCCGAACTCCACAGAGAGCCCCGACATCCAAGCTTATCTGCGAGATATCGAATTTCACCTGGAAGTGAGACCTCATGTGACTGACAGAGACTGGTTATACCTCCTTAGAGCCACGTCCAGTTCCGAGGTACGAAACTTTCTAGATCGACAGCCCAGTCAAACCAAGTCAAACTACCAGCGACTTCGTGAGGTCCTGATTAAAGAGTTTACAGACCCAAAGTCTGAACACGGACTGTTAACTGCCTTGGAAACCAAACAAGGTCGTCAAGAGACTCCACAGGCTTACTACAACCGACTCCGACAAGCCTACTTTGGTGCACACAACAACTCTGACCTTGAAGAGGATGTGAACTTCAAAAGCCTCTTCCTAAGAAATCTGCACCCTGGAGTCAGTCACCATCTAGGTGTCATGGCCTGTCCAAACTCCATGACCATCCAACAGTTGCGTGACCTAACACAGAAGGCCTATAACAAGCAGAAGTTGGCCTCAAAGAAAGGTAACAAAACATCCACACTCTTGAACTCTGTCAACGAAGACTCAAGCCTTGCACTGGACGACACCCAGTGGCATCACAACACCAGAGTCTTCCATCAAGAGCACAGAGAACGTGACGCCCATATCCACGACCGCTTTCAGCCCAACTGCTGGAAAAATCCATGGGACCAGCCACGCTTCTCAAGAAACCAAAAGGATAACATCTGGAAACCTAACCAGATATCCAAAGGTAATCACCTGACTCATCCAAGAGCAACTCGTGTGGGTAAGCGACAACAAAACCCACCTCAGCACCACTCAGACATGCACAGTGCTGAGTATGCACAAGAACATGACCGCTTACCATTAGAAGACACGGAACAAGTCATGGAACAACTAAGAGAGTTCCTTCAAGACAATTTACATGCATATGACCACAAAGTTGAGTCATGCTCGCTGTGACCAGCGACAGAACGGAAGGCCGGTGATCACCTGGTGCACCACATCAGAGATGACAAGCACCTGTTCAACAACAACCCAGAATGAACAAGTCTTTCACGGCCAACTGTTGATGAAAAATCTGAGGTACTAAAGGACATCACCTCAGTCACTAACAAACTGTCAAATGAACTCCAACTCCAAGTTCCAAATTCCCTGTCTGTGCAACAGCAACCACCAGAGCACAGAAGGTCAGAAAGTCTGCTACAGCCAGAAGGCATCACAAGAAGAATGCAACATAGGAGACAAGTTTTGCAACTCAGCTTCACACAGCCATGCCAAACTGCCTCCGACTGTCTGCTAAAGAACTTCCTGCCTTGCTGGACTGACCCCTCATTAGACCATGGACACGCCCTCATCCAAGCCAAGGATGCTGAGAGCCAGTCTTAAGTGACATGCTAGAAAAAGGGGGAGACAACACAGACTTGAACAGATCTGACCACACATGCACTACACCAGTAATACACAACATTACCTACACCAAGAGGTAAACACATCTACTGATAACACAGTCAACAAACATATTCTTCCCACAGGTAGAATATCCAACTTTTAGCGTAACAAAGTTACGCATACCCACCATGAAGAATCAGAATCAGAATCAGAATCAGAAAGAGCTTTATTGCCAAGTATGTTTGCGCATACAAGGAATTTGTTTTAGTGACATAAACTTCCAGTACACAGAGACACCAACACACAGACAAAAAAAAAAATAAAATAAAAAATAAATAAATTAAAAAAAAAAAAAAAAAAAAAAAAAGGTAGTCAAATAAATAAGTGTATAAACAATTGTGCTATAGATGATAATGGAATAGGATTGAAAAAGATGCAGGGATGTACTAGGATGGAGGGGTAACAAATAAATATAAGGATGTTGCACTTGTTTGCATAAGCATAAGTGGGGAACATTTAACTGTTCATGAGGTAGATTGCCTGGGGGAAGAAACTGTTTTTGTGCCTTGCTGTTCTGGTATTTGCGGCTCTGAGACACCGGCCAGATGGCAAAAGTTCAAAAATGGGGTGACTTGGATGTGAGGGATCCAGAGTGATTTTATGAGCCCTTTTCCTCACTCTGGATGTATACAGTTCTTGAAGGGTGGGCAGGGGAGCACCAATAATCCTTTCAGCAGTCCGAACAGTTCTCTGTAGTCTTCTGATGTCTGATTTTGTTGCTGAGCCAAACCAGACAGTTATAGAAGTACACAGTACAGACTCAATGACTGCTGAGTAGAACTGTTTCAGCAGCTCCTGTGGCAAGTTAAACTTCCTCAGCTGGCGAAGGAAATACAACCTTTGTTGGGCCTTTTTCACAATGGAGTCAATGTGATTGTCCCACTTCAGGTCCTGAGAGATGGTGGTTCCCAGGAATCTGAATGACTCCACTGCAGTCACAGGGCTGTTCATGATGGTGAGTGGGGAAAGTGCAGGGGGGTTTCTCCTGAAGTCCACGATCATCTCCACTGTTTTGAGCGTGTTCAGCTCCAGGTTGTTAAGACTGCACCAGACAGCCAGCTGCTCAACCTCTTGTCTGTAAGCAGACTCATCACCGTCCTGAATGAGGCCGATGACTGTAGTGTCATCTGCAAACTTCAGGAGCTTGACAGAGGGGTCTTTAGAGGTGCAGTCGTTGGTGTACAGGGAGAAGAGCAGAGGGGAGAGAACACATCCCTGAGGGGCACCAGTGTTGGTGGAGCAGCTGTTTGATGTGAATTTCCCCAGTCTCACTAGCTGTTGCCTATCTGTCAGAAAGCTGGTGATCCACTGACTGTTGAAAGCCGAACTAAAGTCCACAAACAGGATCCTCACATAAGTCCCTGTTTTGTCCAGATGTTGCAGGATGAAGTGCAATCCTATGTTGATTGCATCATCCACGGACCTGTTTGCTCGGTAAGCAAACTGCAGGGGGTCCAGTAAGGGTCCAGTGATGTCCTTCAGATAACCCAGAACCAGTTTTTCAAACGACTTCATGACGACAGACGTTAGAGCCACAGGTCTGTAGTCGTTAAGTCCTGTTATTTTGGGTTTCTTTGGGATGGGGATGATGGTGGAGCGTTTGAAGCAGGAAGGTACTTCACACAACTCCAGGGATCTGTTGAAGATCTGTGAAAAGATGGGGGCCAGCTGGTCAGCACAGATTTTCAGACAGGCTGGTGTAACACCATCTGGGCCTGGTGCTTTTCTTCTTTTGTTCTTCTTGAAGACCTGGCGCACATCATCTTCACAGATTTGAAGAGCAGTAGGTGTGGAACGGGGGATTGCAGGAGGTGTTAATGGTTGTGCAGGGAGATGGTCAGAATGGGTGTTGGGGGTTTCAAATCTGCAATAAAACTCATTCAGGTCGTTAACAAGCCGTTGATTAGCCTCAGTGCAAGGGGATGGTGTCTTGTAGTTTGTGATGGCCCTCAGTCCTCTCCAAACTGAAGTTGAGTCGTTGGAAGAAAACTGGTCTTCCAACTTTTTAGCGTAGGTCTTTTTAGCCGCTTTGATCTCTTTGTTCAGTGTGTTCCTGGCCTGATTGTACAAGACCCTGTCCCCATTTCTGTAGGCATCCTCTTTGGCCTGACGAAGATGTCTGAGTTTTACTGTAAACCATGGCTTATCATTGTTGAATGTTAAATAAGTCCTGGTAGGAATGCAAACATCCTCACAGAAACTAATATAGGATGTTACAGTCTCTGTGAGTTCGTCCAGATTGGTGGTAGCAGCTTCAAA
The DNA here is from genome assembly GCF_003368295.1 of Carassius auratus. Taxonomy (NCBI): domain Eukaryota; kingdom Metazoa; phylum Chordata; class Actinopteri; order Cypriniformes; family Cyprinidae; genus Carassius; species Carassius auratus. The sequence goes on along the minus strand of NC_039287.1, from coordinate 11,864,465 downwards.
AACACTCCAATCAGTGAGGTCAAAACAAGATTGTAAATCCTGCTCCGTTTCGCTGGTCCATCTCTTCACAGTCCTTACTACAGGTTTAGCAGATTTAAGTTTCTGTTTGTAGGATGGTATAAGATGAATCAGACAGTGATCAGAATTTCCCAAAGCTGCTCGTGGAACAGAGTGATATGCATCCTTTATTGTGGTGTAACAGTGATCCAATATATTACTGTCTCTGGTGGGACATGTAACATGAAACGTGCAGCCATCGTGCAGCCATCCTCACAATAGGTAGAACACCTGACACTAAGTTAAGGTTCACGACACACTAGCTGCACCTGACATCCTAGCTCAATAGTAGTTGTAACACATGCTAGGAAAACCCACAGCAGCCTTGTTTTGTTTTGTTCTTCTTTTACCTATCCTTCTCCTTCCCCTCTTTCCTGAGTAGGTGAAACGCCTAGACACCCTGCGAGGGTCGAAGGTCTGATATTAGGATTGACTCGCAACACCTAATATCCGCCAGCCACTCTAAACTGAATGGAAGCCAGAGAGCTCCATGCATGATAGGTCAATTCATTGAATTGAAAATGAAATTACTAGAAAACTAATGGTAAACATGTAAAGTAAGACAACCTAGAAGAACCAAACAAAGTTAACCACAAATTTGATTGATGAATCAAAATAAAAACAATTTCCAAGACGATCTAAACTATCCTCAATGTGCTAAACTACATTGACTAATTGAACTTAACCACGTGTACCTAAATAGCCTGATGCCTGCACCAGTACAGTAACTGTCATGGAGGTGTTGTCTTGCTGTTTGCTGTGTTTGTCTGCTTCTTCTGCCTTTGTTTCTCCAGCGATCGACGATGTCTTCACCTAAACACCTCGCCGATCGAAAGGGGGATATATGTAGCAGAAATGAGTCAAATCAGACAAATCAAAGAGTCTATCAGAGCTGTGTGCATTGAAACATGAGCTGAATTCCTCAGGAAGTCATAAATCAGTTCTAGTGCCACAAGAACCAAGCAAGATAACCAACCAACCAACTTGTTCACACAACAGCTTTCAACATTAACACCAATAGAACAATTATTGACAATTTTAATTCGAAGAAGAGATTGTCAAATTTATTGTTCGTGATTGGAATGCAACGCTGGACATCACATGTAAACCCAGGAGACCAAGTTAAATACTTGCATTGACTTCCCCCCCCAGCCAGTGAAACCAGACTGAAATTCCTAAGGGGGAAGGGCTTTAAACCTTTGTCTTCACAGAAAAGTCCTTTGCCAGAGAATGGCAAAGAAACCCTTTTTATACATTATATATGGACCAGAATGAACTCAAAAAAGACTTATGAATGAATCATTCCATTGCTTAACTCCATATTCATTTACGTGTAACCCACACATTTGACTATCATGTATAATCACTTATTGTGTATGTCTTTTGATAACTATAGGATACATAGTCATGTCTAGTATTGAAATAATCGCATTTTCTTGCTTGATATTGTCCTGACAATCATTTATTTGTAAAATATATCATAATCATGTTATAGGAATCATGTCCAAAATTAGACCCTGTGAGGCAAAACCACATGCTTGGTAAGATAAACAAATGATTTATGATACCCACCCCAAGGACCATATCTGATTGGTCAAGGCAACATTTGAGGGGTGGCCAACAAGAAAGTTTAAATACTTTGGATACGATTAAATTTTTGCTTTTAGTTCTAGTCTAGCTGCTGCTATTAGCCATGTCGGCTTTTAGTTCCAGCCTTGCTCGTGCTATCAGTCATGCCTGCTCTTAGCTTGTAGCTTTGCTACCTAGCTTTAGCTTGTAGCATCTAGCCATGCGGTTAGTCATCATGGTTCTTTGAGCGCGGTTCCAGCGTGCCTGCCTGCTGCTACTTATGCCACAATGAGAAGGAACACAACCTAGTCTCGTCAAACTTTATTTCTTTTCTTTTCCGTTTGAGAGTTTCGTGTTCTGAGTTAAGTTTTGTAACGTCGACCTCGTCTGCGCGTTTGAACTCCGACCAGCCACACAACTCCAGCTTCAGCCAACGCCCAAGCACGGGCTCCCCAAGACGTCACTTCAGCCAACTGAACTTCAAGCCAATCAGCGACACCGGGATACCCCTTTCAACTGGAGTCCCTTTCACAGCAAACTAAGGCAACGTATTCCCAGATATTTGTTGTGCTGGTGTATCTAATATAATTTTAACCCCATTGAGGAACTCAATGCGAGTGCTAATTACGTGATTGATGGTTGTTCATGTCTATGCAATTTAACGTATTGCTGTAAACTTGGGATTCCATATTTCCATTCTTTTAAACTCATCTTTCCCTAACTTTCGACCTTCCTGCAACTTGTGTGAATGTGTGTGTGCGTGCGTTTATGTGTTAGATTAGTTTATATGTCTTAGATTTATCTAATAAAGCCTTATTCATATTGAAAAGAGAAGTATCTTGTGTTTTGTGCTTACAAGTTAATGTCTTAAACTGCCGATCTTGTTACTGTGCTAATTGATAGTGTTTTCACTATAGTTTGGATATTAGTATCCAGCGCAGATTTGATGTTAAACGGCTCGTTCACTGAACCGCAGGCGCGTCTCCGTGAACAGCCGTGAAACAGTGATTCTGTTCAAATTCCCTTTAAAATCTTAAATGATTCCCTTTGAGCTAAATTGACCTGTTTCCCTTACAGGTGTCATTCAGCATGTGATGGCTGAAAAACTAGAGACTTGCTGATGTATTAGAAATATGTTCATGGAAATACATCTAAAACATCATTTTATTATTATTATTATTAAATTAACCACATAACAAATCCCTGTAAGGTTCAGTCTTTTATATATATATATTTTCACCACATATCAAATTAAGTGTTGTTTTGAAGCTGGGTCTGGGATAGACTTGTTTTACTGGAACTAACCAAATGCTGATTCAAGTCAGAACTTGTGCAAGCAGCTTTGGATTGGACATGTTATCAAGCAAAGTACTTTGGCACTATCATGATACAGAGGTATCAGTTGATAACACCGTGCCATACTTTTGCATTATTATCATATTAATGTACCAGGGGACTTTGTATGTATTGATTTTGTTTTGGAGGGGATTCTGATGCTAATTTCAATGTAATGTGCAATTTTATATCTTTAAGCACTTGCAGAAGAATGTAGGAGTTGACGTTGACAAATAAGAGTAAAATAATTTCTCTGAGTAATGCTTCCTGCCGCAGATGACTCAGACTGAGCAGCGTGTCAAATCATAGTGTTTTCTAACAGACTGGCTGATTGTGCATGTCATCGCTTTGGAATTCTGAATGTAAGCAACGTGGGAACCTCTGAGCTAATGATTCATTTTGATTCAGTTACTTACAGGCACAAGTCTTGGACTGTGGAATAGGTTGTTTAACAATTTATGTGCACTCACCGATATTCCAGCATGCTATATCATTTATTCTTAGATCATAATGAAACCATAGTATGTTTTTTTATTTTTATTTTGTATAGTTGCACCTCACAGTACTTCACTGTTAATGCATTTTGAAACTCAATTCGCCCCTTTCACAGGAAATGTGTCATCTTGCTTTCAAATTTGAAAGTTACTGCTGAAATTTGATCACCTCAGGCCCAAAGTATCAGAGTTGTAGCCAGCATAGAAAAAGAGAGAACACAGTTCACAGAAATCAATGTTTGTCTGGTTTTTTTTTTTTTTTATAATTTTTAAGCAGATTATATTGTATATGTATATTTCATATATTGCATATTTTAGCTTTATTTATATTGCAATAGCATTATTATGTCATTCTATATGTTGTTCTATTCATAGCTCTGTTTATCTATTGTTTTTTCGTATGTTTATTCTGTCATTCATTTTATCATTAATTCTATCAAACTCGCAATTTCATGGGTAGTTTTATAGCTGACCCTAATACCTTTGTTGTCTTGGAGTATAAAATAGATCCCTTCCTCATGTTGGTCTATAATTTATCAAATAATCTAAATCCAGCATGTTTTTTTATTGTTAATTAAATCAACATCACCATCTACCGAGGTTTTGGTGACAGTGTGTCTTCCAAGATGTAGCCTAAAATAGCTTCCTTTCTAAAAGGGTCAAGTGAGAGACTAAATTGAGTTGTAAAAGAAAGCTACTTTTGTTGGAGTTCACAAAGCATCCTCTATCTCTCTCCTCTCATCCTATCCTCATTTGACAGTGGCCCTTGAGTACCCACACGGCTGTAGTTCAGAGGTCAGACACTTAAGCATGAATAATGTATGGCTTGTATCATCTCTATCACACCCTATTTGTGCTCTTGGGTTCTCTTACAATGAAAGCAGTTTTGTATAGAAGGGATGTTGCAGAATGGAAAGCCTGAATAGACAAGCTCCAGGAACAAAAATGAGGTTTTTACAGCTGTTAATGGACAGTAGGAGTAAGAACACAAGAGAGGAAAGAAGAGGGAAGAAGAAACAGGATGTTCTGACTGAAAAATGTCAAACAATTTGGCAGCAAGTCAAGTCAAGTCACCTTTATTTATATATAGCGCTTTAAAAAGCAACTGAATAACATTCATTAGGAAAACAGTGTGTCAATATGCAAAATGACAGTTATATACAGAGCCCAGAGTGTAAGTGTTGTAAATAAAAAATTATTATTGATTGTGAATGTGTCTCAACTCCATCAGTGAACAAATACAACAATTCTGAAGTCCTTTGTGAGGAAAGATGTTTTATTTTTTTTAGTGTGAGGAATCATTTTAATAATCTAAAGAATATTTTTGTACTTTAAAGATTTTATTTATTTATTTATTTATGTATTTATTTTTTTTTTTTTGCATTGGAAAGGATCTAGGGACATTAAATGCTCTTCTCTGAACCAACAATGCAATATAAACCTTTGTTTTTTAAGAGTGTAAAAGCTATGATTTGAAACAGCTTTTTTCCTAGATGGTTTAAAGTGGTTATTAACTAATCATTATATAATCCAAGTTTGTCATTAGTTGGTTGACCTTAAAATGACATGACTTCAGCTAGACTGTTACTGATCAGTGATGATCCATGATGGTCCGACTACCTTGTTTTAAAGTATTTGTTTTGAATAATTAAATTTTGTTTCCATCATATTGAATTCAAGTTTTTTAATGGGTCTAAAATAAATAAATAAGCTAATTAATAAGTAAATAAATGCCAGAAATCTGATCTATAACACAAGCTCAAGATATTTAGATGTTTTATTCTACAATATAAAGTGCATCCATAATATTGCTTGTGATTTTTACGTTATAAAAGCTGGTTACTAACAAGAAAAAAAAAGTACATTATTTTAATTCACTTATACTCAATAACTGTATGATTGTGGTGTAATTTCATGGCCATTCAAGCATTGTGACCTTTATTTCCTCTCTTTGCCTAACAGCTGTGAGCACACAGACACAGATGATAAATCTTCTTCACATTTTTGTCTAGACCATCAGAACTGCACCAATATTTTTAAAGGCAACAAGGGGAAAATATTCATCCATCTAATTTTTCATGCACTTTCTTTGGAGGAGCTAGAAGAGTCAAAATGCAACGACAAAATAATAACAATAGGAGCCTGAATAATTATTGCATCAAACATCCAGAAATGTTTAGCTTTCAAGGTCACAGTGTGTGTTCTAACACTTTCATATTTGTTATGACTAGACATCGGAAATATCCCCTTTTTGAGAGCATTCATGAATACAGAAGTCACAATAAAAACTCAGATAACATACTTTAAAGGAGGAATGAAACTGAAACTAGAGTAAAAGAACCGTCAGACATGCAGATCCATGTGCAAGTTTTTATAACACAGAGACATGGTCGTAACAGGCATGGATCAAACACTGGCAAACAGGTATATAGAGGGCAAGACAAAGAATATTCCTAGAGCAAGCATGGGTCTTCAATGAACAAACAATTTCCAGAGGGCCAAGCAAGAGGGATAATCCAGAATCCAGAGCAATGGGTCAAAACACGTGAAACAGGGCAATGCAGGAAAAAGACTAAACTATGATAACTAGAAACTAACATAAGACGATGAAAACTAGAAACTGAAACAAGACTATGGAAATGAACACAGAATGGCAGAGCCAGCAGAGCAGGAAGCCCAAGTGGAGCCGATGGAACAGGTCCACCAGGCCGGAGCAGACGGAACCGAAGTCCGTCAAGCCAGAGCAGATGGAACTGGAGCCCACCAGGGCTGGGCAGAGGACAGCCACAGCCGAGCAGATGGAACAGGAGCCTGCCAGGCCAGAGCAGATGGAACTAAAGTCCACCAGGGAAAAGAAGAGCAGAGGACCGCTACAGCCGAGCAGATGGGACAGAAGCCTGCCAGGGCGGAGCAGAAGACCACTAGAGTCGAGCTGACGGGACAGAAGCCCACCAGGACAGAGCAGATGGAACTGAAGTCCACCAGGGAAAAGAAGAGCAGAGGACCACTACAGCCGAGCAGATGGGACAGAAGCCTGCCAGGGCGGAGCAGAAGACCACTAGAGCCGAGCTGACGGGACAGAAGCCCACCAGGACAGAGCAGATGGAACTGAAGTCCACCAGGCTGGAACCCACCAAGGTGGAGCAGGCGGAACTGGAACCCACCAAGGTGGAGCAGGGATCCAGTGCATTCCTGGTCTTAGGGACCGAGGCAGGGAATACAGAGAGTTCATAAACGGCCTCCATAGCTGTGACAGGACAGAACGAGAGTTCGTAAACGGCCTCCATAGCCATGACAGGACATAACGAAAATTCACTGACCGGCTCCAAAGCCGTAACTGGACAGGACAAGTGTTCATAGACGGCCTCCATAGCCGTGACAGGACGAGAGTTCACAGGTTGATACCACTGACACCTCTGGAGGTTCTGCAGTGGATGCCGCCAACTTTGGAAGTTCTTCAGCGTTACCTACAGAAAACGGGGAGTTCATTAATAATCTTTTTAGCAGGGCAGAAACAATGTTCATCAATGGTTCCTTTGACAGTGACATAACGGGATGAAAGTGAGTTGCTGGGCGCCACCTCCTCTAGAGTTTCAGTGGTGGTGTATGCAGCCCAAACGCAACATAAAACAATCCCCATCATGGGAAGCACTTCAGACTGGGGAATCAGTTCCTGCACAGGACGGGTTTAGCGTGCTGGTTTTGGGATTCCAGCTGCTCTTACAGAGAGCAGCAGTGTATCCTCTGTGCTGGATGCCAGTCTGGGATACTGAAGAGTTGACCTCCAGACTCTGGGGGCAACAGAAAATACTGATGAGCCTATGGAAGATCAGCTGTGAAGTCGCGAGACTCTGGAAGTTCAGCTGAGACATGGCGAGACTCTGTCACCGCTATGGAAGTTCAACTGATACGTCACGAGACTCTGGAAGATCAACGGTGACTTGACGAGACTCTGGATGATCAACGGTGACTAGACTTGACTTTGGAAGATCAGCGGTGACTTGATTTGACTCTGGGAGATTAACAGTGACTTGACGGGGCATTGTCGTGTCCCCCATTTTGTGACCAGACTCTGCTTTTACTGCTTTTTTGTGAGTGTGCTCTTGTGCAGCCGCCATTTCACGAATGAGTGTGATGTCATGTTTCTCCTCTGTGACACCCACAGTAAACAAAGAGCCAACAGACAACAAAGCATAGTCCAGGAACCGACAGTGTGATGAACGCAGACCCTCACGTCTAAACTTAGATTGGAGAGGTTGATTTATGCCATCGCAGAAAAACTCTATCAAAATAATGTCCGATTACTCATAAGCAATAGTAAGCAATGGCTGAAAACTCTCTAATATGGTTCTCAAGTGATCGTGGGCCTTGCTTAATGGTGAATAGCTGTTCACCTGAACAGCTGATGGATCCTTGTGTGGCCGAGTATTCTGTAGTGGGGCTGACGAGTCATGAGACATGCAGATCCATGTGCAAGCTTTGATTACACAGAGATGTGGTCGTAACAGGCATGTGTAAAACACTGGCAAACAGGTATATAGAGGGCAAGACAAAGAATATCCCTAGGGCAGGCGTGGGTCTTTGATGAACAAACAATATCCAGAGGGCTAAGCAAGAGGGGTAATCCAGAGCAAAGGGCCAAAACACGAGAAACAGGGCAAGGCAAGGCAAAAAAAAAAAAAGACTAAACAATGAAAACTAGACACTAAGATAAGACTATGAAAACTAGAAACTGAAACAAAACTATGAAAGCTAGAAAATAAACTATGAAAACTAGAAACTGAAACAAGACTATGGAAACACACATGGAATGGCTTAAAAACTAGAAACTGAAACAAGACTATGGACACAAACACAAACAAAAGTACCTGCAAATTCAAATAAACAGACAAAAGGATAATGCAATCCCAACAAAAAAGGGTCACGATCGTGTGTTGGAACCGCAGGCGGTGAGTAAAACTGCTTCAAATATCTCTGTGTTATTAACTTAGCTGTCGGCGTGTAAGCACATCAAGTAAACAACATGCGATGTTGTCATCAAACTGCACGAGTAAAACTGCTTCAAATATCTCTGTGTTGTTTACTTAGCTATCAGCGTGTAAGCACATCAAGTAAACAACATGCAATGTTGTTATCAAACTTCACTTTCCACATGTACAGCTTAAAAAAAAAAAAAAGACGACAAAGTGGAACTCAGTCATTTTCCAAAACCGCTAAGCAAATATATACAGTTTCAGTACATACCACATAGAGAAGCCTTTGCTGATGCTGCTCTTGTTAAATTTCAGCCTCTGGATCTGTGTCACAGCTTCCAGACGCGCTCAACACAAAATCCTACTGGCGCTCGTGATTCTTTAGCTCCGCCCACACGACACGCCTCTAGGCGCTCGTGTTTTTCCGGGAAAAATCGGTACAGACTATCTTTCTCTTATGAATATAATAAAACTAAAGACTTTTTGGAGTTATGAAGGATGCAGTACTACTCTATAGGTACTCAAGATTAACAGGATATTGAGTGAAAACGAGCATTTCACCCCCCCTTTAAATGAAGAGCCCTTGATTATAGAGACCCCACCCAGAAGACAGCAGAAGGCCAAATCCCCTGATTGAGCTGGGGAATAAAAGAGATCCTTGAGTCACAGCTTTCTTGCTAACAGTGTAATACATTTTACTATAGGGAATGCGCTAAATCTGGCTCTGAACTCAGTATACAACAGTGCAGATGCTAAAAACATGATTTACAATATTTGAAGTAATTCTTTCTGTGCTGCTTGGATAGTCACACCTCATGTTACACTTTAATAGACTTGAGCTGCTGACTTTGAATCATTTCAAATGCTTGCGTCAATAATCTGATTTCTCTAAATTTGTTCCTTTTAATTGGCATTAACGTGTGTTCTAATCACACACACACACACACACACACACACACACACACACACACTGTCATAAAGGACTTTTTAGTTGTAACACAAAATTAACATCTGATTATTCATTACCAACATATTACTATGGGTGCATTTTTCTTCATGCAAACATTGTGCACAAAGGCTTCACACAAACTATGACTACAAGGTTATTGAGTGAATTTTATCACATTATTATCATATTTATAATCTACCATGTATCGAAACAGTACGTATTGTAATGTGTATTCCATTGTTGTCCAATAGACTTACATCAATTTAAGATTGTTTTTACAATTTAAATCCATTCTTTTGGCCCAAAAATATAAATATAAATTTGACACATCAAACAAGTATAAACACAAACCTCATTGTTTCTTGCATGTCAAGCAAGTACAGTTTAACTTCATATACAGGGATTGTGACTGTTCAGAAGAATTTGAACCAGTTTAAATCATGTGGATTACTTTTACAATGTCTTTTGGTTGATACTATTTTGGTTGAATGGACTTCATCCAAAAAAACTTCAACCAAAGTACTGTCTACTTAAAGACAGAAATCTTTAAGAATTCATAAAAAATATATTGATTTGTGTTCTAAAGATGAACAAAAGTATTTTTGTTTGAAACGATGAGGGTCTTGTAAATGACAGAATTTTCAGTTTGGAATTAATTGTCCCTTTAAGATTAACATATCATGTCTTTATCAACTGTCTAAAATTTAAGACTTAATTGTGAATGTTTTTTGTCACTTGGTATGTTTATTACTGAAATGTAATTAGAAATTAATCAGACGCTAAAATAATTTTTAAGGGACATACATTTGAGCAGGTTATGGCTTTAGTGGAGCACTTCACTGAGTCTTGTAAAATCCAGCATTCTGAGGTGATTTATTCAATATCATAGCAAGTCCTATGGCAGCGGGGCCTCTGCTCTAACAAAAGCCAGATCTGAATCCTCACAATGAAGTGGGTCCCCTGGTGCTATGATCGTTTGTCCAAAGGTTACATAAGGGGTTGGAGGATGGCCAGAGTTCCTGATGTAAGAGTGTGTGTGTGTGTGTGTGTGTGTGTGCGTGCGTGCGTGCGTGCGTGCTTGCGTGCGTGCGTGTGTGTGTGTGTGTGTGTGAAGGCTGGCTTTATTTTTCACTCCGTCATTTACTATAAGCCTATAGTAACATCAAGTAGAACGAGGAAGAGTTAAAGTTGTGCTGTCAGATGCAGGGACGTTCAGAAAGAATTCTGTCATTGCAGGACCATTGAGAGGGTCAGATTCTCCTGCAAAAATAAATACAGATGCACACTGGCAGGGCTCTTTTAGAAAACATTCATCACTCCCCTCTGCAGGTGTCAATGAAATAATATTACAACCAGATAACATATTCATAATCATCTATCATTACACTGACATAACATCATACCACTGTCACGCTTGGTGACTGTAAATGAGTGCACAACGACAAAGAATAATCCACAATAGTCTTAAGGCTGGCGTACACGGTGTGAATTCGGATGGTCGGAAGATCGTATGTCCACGCACACGTGACGAGTGAGTTTATCTGAAAATCGCACGGACGAGGAGATATACGACACGATTTTACAACCTGCCAATTTCCAAAGCAATCGCACGAAGTTCATAGGCGCGTTTGACTTGAAGCAACGCTGCACAGAAGGATCACCGTATGACATTAAAGTACAGTGAGAGCGATAAGAGAGCACACGGATCCAATGCATTTGAATCGCTCTCGCAGTACTTTGATATCATACAAGTGATCATTCTGTGCAGCGCTGCTTTAAGTCGAACGTGCTTAATATAACTGCTCTCCCTCTCTCATAACTGCGTATAAAACATTGATACGAGCCGTCACTGTTTCCTATACATACAGTAAAGGTTATTTTTCAGCAACAGGAAACTGGGACGTCTGATCACCTAGTGTGTGTGTGTGTGTTCTTGTATATGGTTTATGGGTACACAAATATCTATGACATGAGTATTACATTGTAAACATGGTTTATGAGGACACTTCCTGTGGTCTCGTAAACCAAATTGCTTAAATATATACTAAATGGTGTTTAGTTAAAATTTTAAATATTTTTTTTCCGTGATGGAAAGAGGTAGTGTATGGGGATAGAATATTTGTACAGTTTAGAAAACGTTACATCTATGGAGATTCCCCGTAAACTACATGTGTGTGTGTGTGTGTGTGTGTGTGTGTGTGTGTGAGAGAGAGAGAGAGAGAGAGAGAGAGAGAGAGAGATTAAAATTAAAAAAGCATGGTACTCGCTGCTAGAAATCCTCCTGGTCAATAGTCCACATAGACCACTGCCGTCTTCTGTGGTTTTCCTAGTTTGTGATTGGTCAACCAGATAGATTAACAAATCATCTTGTTCAATGGCAGACATGTCACAAATTTAAACCGATAGCTCACTAACTTTTTAGATATGTTTAAAAATGATCGGGAGGTCGGGAGGTGTTCGTAAAGCACTCTGCTTGGCTTGTAATTCCTCGCACATGATACAAGTCGCAACCATATGAGCATATACAATTTCCAGACGATTGAAAAAAACGCATGCGAACTCGTACAACAGCAAAAATCGCACCGTGTACGCCTGCCTCTAGACGCAGCAGCTCAGGGCTCTCCTTTTTTGTTTTTATTTTTTCAGTTATTTATTTGTATGGCTTCTTGTCTGGATAACATCTTGCCAGGCGAATAACATTTACAGTGGCACGATCTGCTAAAAAAAGGAATGCTCAATGAGCGGGCTATTACGGTGGAGTTTCTTTGCTCCCAGGACATCCTGGCAGATATAGCCAGAAGCCCTGACTCTCTGTGGATAACCATCCCCACAGGAAGGAGGGGTAGGCAGTGCGACAGAGGAAGCAGAATCAAGGCTGCAGGGCTGGTGCACTAGCCAGGCTAAGGAAACAGCCACACAAGCCGCTGCTTCCAAGCATTTTTTCTTACAAATGCAAGATCACTCGCTAATAAAATGGATGAACTGAGACTACTGTTGACAACGAACCAACACCGCTGCTACCATCAAGAAGGCACACCAGAGACTGTACTTTCTGGGAACTCTTGGGAAAAATCTACTTATATAGAAACTGTTGGTGTCCTTCTACTGCTTCTCCATGGAGAGCATCCTCATATACTGCATCTGTGTGTGGTTTTCCAGCTGCACAGTTGCAGAGAGGAAGGTGCTCCAGAGGGTTGTCAACAAGGCCCAAAAGATTATAAGTTGCCCCCTCCCATCCCTGGAAGACTGGTATAGTTCCCACTGTCTCAGGAAGGCTGAGGGAGATTTTTTTCCTCTCTCTCTCTCTCTCTTTCTTTTGCACCTTATAGGTTTGCTTTTCTTAAATTTTGTTGTATAATCAATCAAGTATAAAAGCAAGCATGAGAGTAATGACTTAGTTAATGGAACCTAGGTGAACAGAATTACATAATTAAGACAACTCAGGAAAACTAGGTCAAAGGAAAACTAACAGACACGAAACAGTTCAGCTGAGGCGGGCGGGCAGGGTTTCTGGAGGGTGACATTGAGAAGGAGAGGGGCATAAAAAAACAAGTCAAAATAATAAATCCTTGGGGGAGTAGAGGATGGGAGGAGCCAGATGTTGGTACAGTGACCAGCCAGGACGAGGCTCCAGGCCGGAGTCAAGTGATAGAGGAGCCATGGTGGAAACCTGGCAGATGCCACCCTGGGGATAAATGATGGAGACTGAGGTAGAGACCCAGGTGAAGCCAAGCAGATGGAGGGTGACACTCGAGGTCCGGAAGTCCAAGGCAGAGCTGACGGCACATGCGAGCAAGGTGGAGACGGGGACACGGAAGACCGTGGAGGGCAACGATGGAGCCAGAGGGATGGAGGGATGAGGTGAAGCCGGAAGAGTGGAATCCAGTAGCAGAGGAAGGTTGACGACTGACCAAAGCGGAGCTGGAGGGTGACTGGCCACGGTGTAGATGAGAGAGCAAGGAACCAAGGTGGAGTCCAAGACTCAAAGTCTGGAGGTGAGGACAGGGGATCTTCACGCCAAGGCACAGCTAGAGACTAGGAGACCCAAGGAGAATCAGAGCATCTGGATGACACTGGCTGAGGATGAGTTGAGAAATTGACAGGAACCAGCAGAGCCAGGGCTGAGGAACTGGCTGATTTTAGGAGAGGAACATAGGGGAATCATCAGAACCAACATAGCACAAAACATAGACACTAACAATAACCAGAAAGGAATGGAACAAAGCAAGGAGTATAAATACAAAAGCAAGTTCGACACTAATAACTTAATGGAACCCATGTGAACAGAATGACATTATTAAGACAACTCAGGAAAACTATGTCAAAGGAAAACTAACATACATGTAACAACCACAAAACAGAGACTGCCGTGTTGTGCCTGTATGGTGTAAAATAATTGTGGCAATGCAGCATTCATTATACTACTGTGTGGCTTTTAGTTGAATTTTTGGACTATAAATTAACAATTTGTTATAAAATAACACAATTAAAAAGGACACAATTACCAATGCAAAACCCCATATCAAAGTCTAGTTACTGTGTGCTTAATAAAAACATTTATTTATCTGTTTGTTTGTTTTAGTATGGTGCCTGTGAGCTTATGGGAACGTGATAATACAGTATGCTGTGGCCACAAGATACATTTGTGGGAAAGTCATATTATCTTGATTATGAAAATTATTATATGTCGTAGCCATGATAAATTAATTTGTGTGAACGTCATATTAACTCGTGAGAATGTGATATTATGTCGTGGCCACGAGAAAAATGTGTTGTTCCATCAACATAAGAAGTCATGGCCGAAAGAAATTGATTTTGTTCCCTCAACAAAGTATCTTGTGGCCATGACATAAGATTGTCATTATCTCGACAAAAACTAAGTGAACTAACCGTGTCAGCTCCCGGGCACCGTATTTTACAAATTACAAAAACTATTAAAATTACATTTTCTTCTGCATCTTCTATTCAAACAAAGTTGGATACTATGTTCTTTTGACACATAGTTCATATGTTTGTGTGTTAGATATTTGCTCTTTTGTTAGATTAAGGTAGACTGTTTGTTAAGTTAAGGGCGTCTGACAAGAAGAAGGTGGGCTCTACAGAGAACGGTCAAAGTGACACAAATATGTGTATATATAATGTACTTCATGTGGACTGTAGAGCATGTCAGTAGGACAGCAAAGTCAAAACCCAGACATCTTTGAGCAATTTAGAAATCCTGGTCAGAACAAGTCTGGGAAAAAGGTATGGTCACACTAACCATTGTTGTACTATAATATTACCACAGTGCTTTTTTATTTTATTTTTTTTTTTCGCAGGTATAGTTCAATATGAAAGTCGTATAACAGACAAATGATCTTGTTTTCATGACTAAACTAATGTCTGGGGCAGAGTTTAAATTTATTATTATTTTATTTGCTGTTAAACCCTTTTTTCATGGTTTTATGCAGACGCATTCTGGGAAAGTGTCAACGTTCCACATTATATTTTGCTTTTATTTCATTTTGTGTGTGCTTTGGATGTACATTGTTTCAGAATCATTCCAAGGGGAAAACCTAAGCTTATTTTGGAAAAACATCCTTTTACCAGATGAGAGTGTGGGAAAATGGGTCAGAATGAAAAAAAAACTTTATGTTCCATGCACTCTTACTCCCCTGTATCCACAAAGTGGACTTTTTTAACATTGGTTCATCTGACTTCATATAAGAGGGTCACAAACTGAGAAGATCGAACCATGACCCTTAAGAACTTGTTGTGATTCATGCACTGAATTTATGAGCATATTATAAGTTTTTTTCCATTCCAGCTGAGGCAGGGGAATCATTTTTGGAGAAATGTGTATTATGGAGCCCTAGTTGATTGCAAGCAACTCCCTGGGCTATAAATCGTCATTTTGCTGCCATGGCTTTTGTTAGTTTTACACTGAACAAAGAGTGATGCAAAGAAGGTTTGAATCTACTTTGATGACCTCTACTAAACTCAAACTCTACTGAGGCCTGAAATAAATCACTCACTTGTTGCTTCAATCACTCAGTAAATGTTGGTATTTTAGTGTAGCTAACAGGTCTGTTTTTGAATATGAATCTGCATTTAAAGGTTTTATGTAATGACTAATATAGCCAGTGGGGTTTCATTGCAAACTAATCAATCAACCTATATTCTAAACTGAAATTTTTCCCAGTTTTTCATGCACCTAATTTTTGGCAGATAATGAAAAGCAACACTGAACTTATGAATGGTGTTAACTGCTTCTAATGTAGGAACATCATATGTGATATATTGTTCAGCTAGCTTATCAGTTTTGTTTAACAGGCAAGACATGCAATTAATTGTGGAACATTGTTCAGATTTGACTTCGCCATCATTCATGTATCATTTGATTTCACACAGGACCTTAGACCCATTTCTTGGAATTGGTTCGGCTTCAACCTGACATTGTATTTGAAATACAGCATATCCAATTGTAGTGTTGGCAGGGTCTTGCTCTTTTTGGATAATAGCTCCTCTCAAAGTTTGGATGCAGAGGCCCTGGTACAGTTAAAAGGAATCTCAATCTTTTGAATCATAGTTTAGTGCACTCATACAGGAACTGAGAGCCTTTATGTGGTGGCCTGTAACGTTACACAGATGTATTTCATTTCTGTAATTTTTGAAGATCCAGAACACAACCAAAAGCCTTTGTGACAAAAAGCTCAGTCATAGTAAAGGGCACTTAGTTGTTCTCTGTTTCGACACAGCAGAGATCAGAATTATAGAATTAAGTTCGTTAGACACACGGATTACAGCTTCACTCAACCGTGCCACTCAATTAGGCCATGTCAAAAGCAGTCAATGGTTCCATTTTTGTTCTATAAAATATATATTTTTAGGTAAATATGTTAAATAAACATATTAATTCCATGAATTCAATACTATATGATTCTTAAAAGTTTCTGAAATATTTGTACATCTCTCATACTTAAAATGCTTAGATTTTCAATTTGGTCAATATGATAATAATGGATGTTTCAGTGTCTATGAAAATGAATGCATGCTTATGATATTGTGGCAATTTGTATCCTGCTCTGATACTCCAAACACTGCATCTGTTAAAGCATACTGGGTCTCTTGCCAACCATGACTGATGTAGGGCAAAACAAACACATCTTGACCCCAGTAAAGGGAAGGAAACCCACTGGGTTCTCCCTCAGCATGGATCCCTTCAAAGATGCAATGGCTTACCACCAGCAAAGTAGTTCCAAATAAATGTGTTTAATATTTTTATAGTTTGATTAGGTATATAGTTTTGATTAGGTATCAGATCTAATTGTACTATTCTAAACATAACAGGAATGAGTAAATTATTCTGTCAGTATCTCAATGTTTTACCCCGTCTTTCTTTGACAACAAATTGATTTCTGCACTTTTTAGTTACATGAAATAGCCATGTGTGAACATAAATGTATGTACTTGTGTGTAAATATCTTCCCATTGAGTTACTGTTGAACGCTGAGCTCACAGGGATTACATGGTGACTGTGAACACTGCTCTAGCAGGAAGTTCCCAGTGATTTCAGTATCAGGGTGGAAAATGCATGTTTGTCAGAGATCCTAAACCTGACATTGATTTCCGTGCCATGTTGTTCTTCAGCCCTGCATCCAACACAGCTATTTTATCTATATCCCCTCTTCGCCATATATAATCACACAGATTAGGAGACAAGCAACTGCCAAAAGAGTCTGATTTGCCAGTTGCTCTGCATTGTATCGTCCTCACCCATTGTCCTAGTGTAACTTAATCCAAAGTCTGGTTAAGGCAAATCGCCTTACTTGGTGGTCAGTAATTAACATTTTCTATGGATAGGTATAACACAATTATGAGTGATAAGTGATAAGTGATAAGTGACAAGTTTAAGATACAGTTTTTTGTCAAATTATTTATGTCAGTTTTATCATACTAGTACTATTAAAAGGTGAACGATAGAAACCTTGATTGGCAGTTGGCTCTACATAGACCATTACTAGAGACCCCATATTTTGTTAGATTTTTTCCCATTATAGTGTCCCTACTTAAGCCTTACAGCAACAACCTACTCTAATGTCTGTAGCAGAGAGGCTATTTGGTGTAAAGCTCCAGAGATGACAGGGAAATATTTCCGCACTTTCAGCTAAAAGACGCCCCCCAATGCAATCAGAGTAGCCTCACTACTATTTCACTGTGTTGAAGGCTGGGACTGCAACACAACCACTGCTACCCTTGGATCCTGTTTGATGGACTTAAACTTCGCCTCAGGCCCAGCAAGGCATCTAAGCCTTCCCAAAACCAGGAGCTCTGGATTTGGTTTCCAACCCTGCAATCCTGGGGCTCAGCTTCCTGCCCCTGGAGCCCAGGAGACTGCAGGGGCTTAGGCAAGAAAAAGAGAGGTATATTCAACCAATATCCTCATCAGGTGCTTTGATGATGGGTTTCACTGGCTGCTAGCACACAGATCAGCCCAGGAATAACTAGCTGTAAAGCAAGACTCATTGTGATTGGACATCTGCCGATTAATCTTAAAGGCATAGTTCACTAAAAATGAAAATTCTGTTATCATTTACTCACCCTAAAGTTGTTCAAAACCTGTGCAATTTACTTACTTCTGCACAATTTTTTTTTCCTCCATACAATGAAAGTCAGAAGGGTCCACTATGGGTCTTGGACCCAACAGTTCTTCAAAATAGCTTCTTCGTCAATTTCAAAAACAATGCACTTCACTTCATCATGCATTCAAGGACTGCTTGCTTAACGAATGCAACAATTTGTCACTTATGTAAATGTCAAAGGAATTAAATTTGCCATTGATCACACTAGGGGTGTTGCGATATACTGGTATTGACGATAACCATGATATTCAAAGCAACAATTATCGATATTGTGTTAATTTTTGTGTAACAATATACCAATATTATTGATAACCGCAATATTTAAAATGAATAGTTCTCTTATGATAAAACCACATGTAAATTCTCCAGCGCCAATACCTGGTTGAGCTCCCAGGTGGCAGTATGGTGCCTTTACCGGGACACCTGTCACACTAGAAGAAGATGCAGCACACGCAGCTTCTCTGAGGAGAGCCGTGTTCATCAGAGTATATAAGATGCCATTATTTTACTAGTCATAGAGTGGGAAACATTATATTTACCTGTTAACAGCAGTTTTCTGTGTTCATATATTTAAGTAAAGGGTGATTATTTTAATAAGTACCATTTTTCTTTACTCATCTTGTTTTTGTATTTGCAATCAATACGGCTTGTGCATAGTATTTATACTTTATTTCTTTGTTACACGATTAACAGTTACACGATTAAAACTGATCTTGAAAAACTGAGCGACCACATTGCTGCATTAAACTTGAAAATTTTTAAGTCGGCTGTAGTGCCATGCACTTAATGTCTCATCTACTTTCATGCTTCAATAAGGTTCATTAGTTAACATTAGTTAATTACATTAGTTAACATATATAAATAAAATAAATAATAATGAACAAGATTTCTACAGCACTAATTAATCTTAGTTCATGTTAATTGCAGCATTTAATAATGCATTATTAAAATCACAAGTTGTGTTTGTAAACATTAATGCGCTGTGAACTAACATGAACAATGAATGACTCTATTTTTATTAACATTAACAAAGATTAATAAATTGTGTAATAAATGTATTGTTCATTTATGTTAGTTAATACATTAATGTTAAAAAATGACATTATTACTCTTTAGATATCACGATATATCGTGATTTGAAAAAAAATCCAATATCGTGAAAGCCCTAGATCACACCCTCAAATGTTGACATACAAATAAATCTTGCTAACTTAAGATGCGTGTTTTAGGCAACACCAAAGCATCTTGCTCCTATCCTGGAGCCACTGAGGCAGAAAAGATGAAACGGATCTTGCCAAACTTTAACAAATGGCAATCCATGATGGTCTTTTAAAAAACATAAACAAGCACCAAAATATAAAAATATATATAAAAAAAAAATATATATATTATATATATATATATATATATATATATATATATATATATATATATATATATATATATATATATATATATTCTACTGAAGAACAAACTTTATTGGGGTACCAATCTGTATTGATCTACAGTATTATTTAACATTTGTCTACATTCAGACAAGATTGGATCACAAAGGTCCTTCCTTCTTAGAATATAGATCCTAATATATTCTTAATCACACTTGAACACTAAGGTCTGAAACAAAGAAACAAGAAACAAAAATGTTTATGATATAAGATAAGAGCGGCTGTGTCACGGTTCGTGAATGCACCGTCTCCAGCTGTAGTCATGTTGATTGTTTCATGTGGGTGTTTAACAGACTATATAACGCCCTGTCTTTCGTCTCCTGTTTGTCTGATCGTTGTTTGTAGATTCTGGTGTTGATGTCGTGTTCGTGTAGTTCCTGCCTTGATTTGTCTACGTACTGGTTTCTGTCGGATCCTGTCTTCACTCACGGAATATACTCACCACCATTGGAGTTATCACCACTGTCATCGTCATCAGCGCACTCTACTTCTCAACTCACCCGTCTGTGCTGCCATCGTGGTTCCTGCGTCACTCTCCGGCCTTCCATCATCTCATCCAATCAATAAACTTCCTTTTACTTGCATTTGTCTCCTGTCCTCCATAGCCACCGTTACAGGCTGTCCTTAATGCATCTGCCTTACTTTGCTGTAGCACAACCTCACTGACTATGAGCAGCCTCTCCCCGAACCCTACACTCTTTCTAAAGTCTGCACCTTTAATCAGGCTGTGGATCTATACTAAAATCCTTTGCCATTAAGTGAAGATTTGGCACGACAAATGGGAACACTGTGTATTGGGAGTATCCATCAAAAAATGGGGCCAGCTGTGTTTTTCGTTCTTTGAAAAAGAGAGGGAAGAGGCAAATATGACAAAGGTTGAGGGTTTCATGGCAACTTTGGGTAGAGAAAAAAGACAGAATGAGAGCATCAGTGATCTTTTTGATTAGTGAAATAACAGTCTGAGCTCTATTGTTTCCAAAAGAGCTGATGAAATCTGCTACTTATGTTATTGGCTAGCCACTTGCTGTAGTACATCATTGACATAATTGGTACTACTATGAATGAAGTGGAAAGTCAAAATATTTCCCATTGATTTTTGTTGTTGTTGTTGTTGTCTTTACAGTCTTTCAGTAAGGTTCCTGCAGCATTTTTTGAATGAGCACCTCTCTGATACATGCTAGTCTATTACTGTGTTAGCCACAATGTACTAGCCCCTCTAGACCTGTCCTTTAAACTTCGGCTTTCCCGGTAGTTATACGGCATCACTGTTGGTGAAGTGAATTTACATATTGTAATGAAAGGGGTGACATAACAAATGGCACTAGACTGGGAAGATTTTAAAACGACCGACTCATTCATAAATTTGTACAACCTTACCTTCATGCTATGGAAATAGAGTACTAAAACAAGATAGAAGACAACGAGTGCAGCGCTTAAAAGGGGTGGAGCTACATAAGGTCTACACAGGAAAGTTCTATAAAAAAACAAAACAAAGCATGGTTGGCCAAAGCAATGGTGGACAGTAACATTTTTTTTTTACTTTACTGTAAGAGCAGCTCTTCATATGCTTTGTAAACCACGCCAGAGGGTTACCGG